>NC_088240.1:1726897-1866290 GCF_036934945.1 Oncorhynchus masou masou
TTGGGTGTAGGGCCTGATCAGAGCCTGGAGGTACTGCGGTGCCGTTCCCTCACAGCTCCGTAGGCAAGCACCATGGTCTTGTAGCGGATGCGAGCTTCAACTGGAAGCCAGTGGAGAGAGCGGAGGAGCGGGGTGACGTGAGAGAACTTGGGAAGGTTGAACACCAGACGGGCTGCGGCGTTCTGGATGAGTTGTAGGGGTTTAATGGCACAGGCAGGGAGCCCAGCCAACAGCGAGTTGCAGTAATCCAGACGGGAGATGACAAGTGCCTGGATTAGGACCTGCGCCGCTTCCTGTGTGAGGCAGGGTCGTACTCTGCGGATGTTGTAGAGCATGAACCTACAGGAACGGGCCACCGCCATGATGTTGGTTGAGAACGACAGGGTGTTGTCCAGGATCACGCCAAGGTTCTTAGCGCTCTGGGTGGAGGACACAATGGAGTTGTCAACCGTGATGGCGAGATCATGGAACGGGCAGTCCTTCCCCGGGAGGAAGAGCAGCTCCGTCTTGCCGAGGTTCAGCTTGAGGTGGTGATCCGTCATCCACACTGATATGTCTGCCAGACATGCAGAGATGCGATCGCCACCTGGTCATCAGAAGGGGGAAAGGAGAAGATTAATTGTGTGTCGTCTGCATAGCAATGATAGGAGAGACCATGTGAGGTTATGACAGAGCCAAGTGACTTGGTGTATAGCGAGAATAGGAGAGGGCCTAGAACAGAGCCCTGGGGGACACCAGTGGTGAGAGCGTGTGGCGAGGAGACAGATTCTCGCCACGCCACCTGGTAGGAGCGACCTGTCAGGTAGGACGCAATCCAAGTGTGGGCCGCGCCGGAGAGATGCCCAACTCGGAGAGGGTGGAGAGGAGGATCTGATGGTTCACAGTATCGAAGGCAGCCGATAGGTCTAGAAGGATGAGAGCAGAGGAGAGAGAGTTAGCTTTAGCAGTGCGGAGCGCCTCCGTGATACAGAGAAGAGCAGTCTCAGTTGAATGACTAGTCTTGAAACCTGACTGATTTGGATCAAGAAGGTCATTCTGAGAGATAGCGGGAGAGCTGGCCAAGGACGGCACGTTCAAGAGTTTTGGAGAGAAAAGAAAGAAGGGATACTGGTCTGTAGTTGTTGACATCGGAGGGATCGAGTGTAGGTTTTTCAGAAGGGGTGCAACTCTCGCTCTCTTGAAGACGGAAGGGACGTAGCCAGCGGTCAGGGATGAGTTGATGAGCGAGGTGAGGTAAGGGAGAAGGTCTCCGGAAATGGTCTGGAGAAGAGAGGAGGGGATAGGGTCAAGCGGGCAGGTTGTTGGGCGGCCGGCCGTCACAAGAAGCGAGATTTCATCTGGAGAGAGAGAGGAGAAAGAGGTCAGAGCACAGGGTAGGGCAGTGTGAGCAGAACCAGCGGTGTCGTTTGACTTAGCAAACGAGGATCGGATGTCGTCGACCTTCTTTTCAAAATGGTTGACGAAGTCATCTGCAGAGAGGGAGGAGGGGGGGCGGGGGAGGAGGATTCAGGAGGGAGGAGAAGGTGGCAAAGAGCTTCCTAGGGTTAGAGGCAGATGCTTGGAATTTAGAGTGGTAGAAAGTGGCTTTAGCAGCAGAGACAGAGGAGGAAAATGTAGAGAGGAGGGAGTGAAAGGATGCCAGGTCCGCAGGAGGCGAGTTTTCCTCCATTTCCGCTCGGCTGCCCGGAGCTCTGTTCTGTGAGCTCGCAATGAGTCATCGAGCCACGGAGCGGGAGGGGAGGACCGAGCCGGCCTGGAGGATAGGGGACATAGAGTCAAAGGATGCAGAAAGGGAAGAGAGGAGGGTTGAGGAGGCAGAATCAGGAGATAGGTTGGAGAAGGTATGAGCAGAGGGAAGAGATGATAGGATGGAAGAGGAGAGAGTAGCGGGGGAGAGAGAGTGTGAAGGTTGGGACGGCGCGATACCATCCGAGTAGGGGCAGTGTGGGAAGTGTTGGATGAGAGCGAGAGGGAAAAGGATACAAGGTGGTGGTCGGAGACTTGGAGGAGTTGCAATGAGGTTAGTGGAAGAACAGCATCTAGTAAAGATGAGGTCGGCGTATTGCCTGCCTTGTGAGTAGGGGGAAGGTGAGAGGGTGAGGTCAAAGAGGAGAGGAGTGGAAGAAGGAGGCAGAGAGGAATGAGTCAAAGGTAGACGTGGGGAGGTTAAAGTCGCCCAGGACTGTGAGAGGTGAGCCGTCCTCAGGAAAGGAGCTTATCAAGGCATCAAGCTCATTGATGAACTCTCCGAGGGAACCTGGAGGGCGATAAATGATAAGGATGTTAAGCTTGAAAGGGCTGGTAACTGTGACAGCATGGAATTCAAAGGAGGCGATAGACAGATGGGTAAGGGGAGAGAGAGAGAATGACCACTTGGGAGAGATGAGGATCCCGGTGCCACCACCCCGCTGACCAGAAGCTCTCGGGGTGTGCGAGAACACGTGGGCGGACGAAGAGAGAGCAGTAGGAGTAGCAGTGTTATCTGTGGTGATCCATGTTTCCGTCAGTGCCAAGAAGTCGAGGGACTGGAGGGAGGCATAGGCTGAGATGAACTCTGCCTTGTTGGCCGCAGATCGGCAGTTCCAGAGGCTACCGTAGACCTGGAACTCCACGTGGGTCGTGCGCGCTGGGACCACCAGATTAGGGTGGCCGCGGCCACGCGGTGTGGAGCGTTTGTATGGTCTGTGCAGAGAGGAGAGAACAGGGATAGATAGACACATAGTTGACAGGCTACAGAAGAGGCTACGCTAATGCAAAGGAGATTGGAATGACAAGTGGACTACACGTCTCGAATGTTCAGAAAGTTAAGCTTACGTAGCAAGAATCTTATTGACTAAAATGATTGAAATGATACAGTACTGCTGGAGTAGGCTAGCTGGTAGTGGCTGCGATGTTGACACTACACTAATCAAGTCGTTCCGTCGAGTGTAATAGTTTCTACAGTGCTGCTATTCGGGGGCTAGCTTGCAGGTTGATTGCATTACGTTACCTTAAAAGAACGACAATAGCTGGCTAGCTAACCTAGAAAATCGCTCTAGGCTACACAATTGTCTTAGATACAAAGACGGCTATGTAGCTAGCTAGCTACGATCAAACAAATCAAACCGTTGTACTGTAATAGTTTCTACAGTGCTGCTATTCGGGGGCTAGCTGGCTAGCTACGTTAAAAGAACGACAATAGCTGGCCAGCTAACCTAGAAAATCGCTCTAGACTACACAATTGTCTTAGATACAAAGACGGCTATGTAGCTGGCTAGCTACGATCAAACAAATCAAACCGTTGTACTGTAATGAAGTGAAATGAAAATGTGATACTACCTGTGGAGCAACGCGGAATGTTGACCGGGTAGTTGAAGTTCAATTCGGTAGAGGTTGGCTAGCTGTTGGCTAGCTAGCTAGCAGCATCTCCTACGTTAAGGACGACAAATAGCTGGCTAGCTAACCTCGGTAAATTAAGATAATCACTCTAAGTCTACACACTCTAAACTACACAATTATCTTGGATATGAAGACAGCAAAGACAACTATGTAGCTAGCTGACACTACGCTAATCGAGTCGTTCAGTTGAGTGTAATAGTTTCTACAGTGCTGGTGGACAGTGGATGTTAGCTAGCTGCTTTTTACATTATCTGTGGGAGTCAGACATCAGGACACCAGGCTGGTCATCCTGGATGTTGACTTGGACATTGTCGTGGTGATAAGAAGTGATGTTTGACTTTTCTTGTATGTGTTTTGTCTCATACAGATATAATGGCGAGTGGGAGATGGGGAAGGAAGCTCTGGAAGACATCCTCTACAGAGCTCAGCTGGAACTCTACTCAGCCCCTACTGGTAAGACCTAACCCATGGGCCTATAAACTCAGCCCCTACTGGTAAGACTTAACCCATGGGCCTATAAACTCAGCCCCTACTGGTAAGACCTAACCCATGGGCCTATAAACTCAGCCCCTACTGGTAAGACCTAACCCATTGGCCTATAAACTCAGCCCCTACTGGTAAGACTTAACCCATGGGCCTATAAACTCAGCCCCTACTGGTAAGACTTAACCCATGGGCCTATAAACTCAGCCCTACTGGTAAGACTTAACCCATGGGCCTATAAACTCAGCCCCTACTGGTAAGACCTAACCCATGGGCCTATAAACTCAGCCCTACTGGTAAGACCTAACCCATGGGCCTATAAACTCAGCCCCTACTGGTAAGACTTAACCCATGGGCCTATAAACTCAGCCCCTACTGGTAAGACTTAACCCATGGGCCTATAAACTCAGCCCTACTGGTAAGACCTAACCCATGGGCCTATAAACTCAGGGTTACTGGTAAGACCTAACCCATGGGCCTATAAACTCAGCCCCTACTGGTAAGACTTAACCCATGGGCCTATAAACTCAGCCCCTACTGGTAAGACTTAACCCATGGGCCTATAAACTCAGCCCCTACTGGTAAGACCTAACCCATGGGCCTATAAACTCAGCCCCTACTTGTAAGACCTAACCCATGGGCCTATAAACTCAGGGTTACTGGTAAGACCTAACCCATTGGCCTATAAACTCAGCCCCTACTGGTAAGACTTAACCCATGGGCCTATAAACTCAGCCCCTACTGGTAAGACCTAACCCATGGGCCTATAAACTCAGCCCCTACTGGTAAGACCTAACCCATGGGCCTATAAACTCAGCCCCTACTGGTAAGACCTAACCCATTGGCCTATAAACTCAGCCCCTACTGGTAAGACCTAACCCATGGGCCTATAAACTCAGCCCCTACTGGTAAGACTTAACCCATGGGCCTATAAACTCAGGGTTACTGGTAAGACCTAACCCATGGGCCTATAAACTCAGCCCCTACTGGTAAGACTTAACCCATGGGCCTATAAACTCAGCCCCTACTGGTAAGACTTAACCCATGGGCCTATAAACTCAGCCCCTACTGGTAAGACCTAACCCATGGGCCTATAAACTCAGCCCCTACTGGTAAGACCTAACCCATGGGCCTATAAACTCAGCCCCTACTGGTAAGACCTAACCCATGGGCCTATAAACTCAGCCCTACTGGTAAGACTTAACCCATGGGCCTATAAACTCAGCCCCTACTGGTAAGACTTAACCCATGGGCCTATAAACTCAATCCCTACTGGTAAGACCTAACCCATGGGCCTATAAACTCAGCCCCTACTGGTAAGACCTAACCCATGGGCCTATAAACTCAGCCCTACTGGTAAGACCTAACCCATGGGCCTATAAACTCAGGGTTACTGGTAAGACCTAACCCATTGGCCAATAAACCCAGGGTCCCGTTTCCAGAGTCCTGTACCAGGGTCCCGTTTCCAGAGTCCTGTACCAGGGTCCCGTTTCCAGAGTCCTGTACCAGGGTCCCGTTTCCAGAGTCCTGAGCAGCCATAGAGCTGAGACTGTTCCATCAGAAATTCTATCTATTAGTCTAGTGACCTCAAACCTCTATTCCCCCTGCCAGTTGACGGTTGCTATGAGCAGTTTTCTGCCAGACATCGGGTTTGGAGTTGAGCTTAGTTAGGGATAGCATTTGGGTTTGGTTGACCAGTCCATTTGACCTCTGACCTGTGCTCCCGCTAGCTGGGTAACGCTATGAAGAGTTCCCTGCCAGACAACGCTCCAGACGAGACGCGAGGCAGGAAGGTCCTTCAGGTGGAGGTCACTCCAACCGTCAGTCGCATCTCCCGCTCCGCCATCACTGCCGCATCCATCAGACGACACCGCTGGAAGAGGGAGGGTAAGAGACACTTACTGTACACGCAGCCACACTTACTGTACACGCAGCCACACTTACTGTACGCGCAGCCACACTTACTGTACGCGCAGCCACACTTACTGTACGCGCAGCCACACTTACTGTACGCGCAGCCACACTTACTGTACGCGCAGCCACACTTACTGTACGCGCAGCCACACTTACTGTACGCGCAGCCACACTTACTGTACGCGCTGCCACACTTACTGTACGCGCTGCCACACTTGCTGTACGCGCAGCCACACTTGCTGTACGCGCAGCCACACTTGCTGTACGCGCAGCCACACTTGCTGTACGCGCAGCCACACTTGCTGTACGCGCAGCCACACTTGCTGTACGCGCAGCCACACTTGCTGTACGCGCAGCCACACTTGCTGTACGCGCAGCCACACTTGCTGTACGCGCAGCCACACTTGCTGTACGCGCAGCCTCACTTGCTGTACGCGCAGCGACACTTGCTGTACGCGCAGCGACACTTGCTGTACACATTAACCCTGGAAGAGGGAGGGTAGGAGACACTTACTGTACACGCAGCAACACTTACTGTACACACAGCAACACTGGAAGAGAGAGGGTTAGAGACAGCAACACTTACAGTACACACAGCAACACTTACTGTACACACAGCAACACTGGAAGAGAGAGGGTTAGAGACAGCAACACTTACTGTACACACAGCAACACTGGAAGAGAGAGGGAAAGAGACAGCAACACTTACTGTACACACAGCAACACTGGAAGAGAGAGGGTTAGAGACAGCAACACTTACTGTACACAAAGCAACACCTACTGTACACACAGCAACACTGGAAGAGAGAGGGTTAGAGACAGCAACACTTACTGTACACATTAACCCTGGAAGAGGGAGGGTAAGAGACACTTACTGTACACACAGCAACACTTACTGTACACATTAACCCTGCAAGAGAGAGGGAAAGAGACAGCAACACTTACTGTACACATTAACCCTGGAAGAGAGAGGGTTAGAGACAGCAACACTTACTGTACACATTAACCCTGGAAGAGAGAGGGTTAGAGACAGCAACACTTACTGTACACATTAACCCTGGAAGAGAGAGGGTTAGAGACAGCAACACTTACTGTACACATTAACCCTGCAAGAGAGAGGGAAAGAGACAGCAACACTTACTGTACACATTAACCCTGGAAGAGAGAGGGTTAGAGACAGCAACCCTTACTGTACACATTAACCCTGGAAGAGAGAGGGTTAGAGACAGCAACACTTACTGTACACTAACCCTGCAAGAGAGAGGGAAAGAGACAGCAACACTTACTGTACACACAGCAACACTGGAAGAGAGAGGGTTAGAGACAGCAACACTTACTGTACACAAAGCAACACCTACTGTACACACAGCAACACTGGAAGAGAGAGCATTAGAGACGGCAACACTTACTGTACACATTAACCCTGGAAGAGAGAGGGTTAGAGACAGCAACCCTGTGGTCAGATGACATGTCATTTATAACCCACTCGTCACCAGTGGAGTGTACAGTGTGTGTTCAGATGTCATGGTTGATTCCCTGACCATTATAAGTGCTGTACCATGTAGATTGCTGATGGGTGTGGCTGTTAAGAGCATCTCATCCTGTGTTACACCCCAGATTGTTTTGACTACACAAACGAAGCAGAGCTCAGTGTCACCATCACTCCTAGCCACACCTCCTGGGATCCAGCAGCCAATCGAGAGCGAGGAAGGCGGGGCTACATCATCATCCCCCCTGTCACATTGGAGTGTAGGCAGGAACGGGAGGAGTCACAGAGCAGTGAGGGTTCCGTCCCATTGGCAACCTCTCCACCTCCCCAGAGTTCACAAACTCCTCCAGCCCTTGTTCAGATACTTACATTGCTACCTCCAAGTTCCTGTTTTCTAATCCATCTACCAACCACGTCATTTCTACACTGCCCTACAAAGTGCTGTAACTACGTAAAAACATTACTGACTTCAGTCTTTTTCAAGTCTCGACAGCAATTTCTGATTCTTCATGACTTATTCTGAACGACTGGCTTGTTCTTGTGTCAGGAAACTAAATACCACATGAATCAGATAATATACCTGGCCATTACAACAGATCAAACATATTGACCAAATGTATAGTTACTGCACTTTGCCTTTTTGGGCAGTATTGTCCTCTGTGCTGTATAGTAGTCCAGAGAGGAAGGAAGACTTCTGGGTTGAAGGATAGGTGGACAGGACCATAGCATGGTGCTCCTTCTCCCTATGACCCCTGATCTACAACCTTACCATGACCCCATGCTTCCTGCTTAGAGCACCGCCTATCGTCAATACTGAGCATGCTCATCTGTTTCCTAAGGTAACTTCAGGATGTTTAGAAAAATGCCCTAACCTCTGGTGCCTGGTTCTGGTTCTCACCTGGAATGACTCCTATTGTTTTAGACCCAAATGTTATGTCACTGCAGCTCCATCTGGTGTCAGTTTCATTACAGGAAACATTTGGGCCAGCAGCACCCAGCTGTACCTGTTCACTGGAAGTGTTTGCTATTACAGGAAACATTTGGGCCAGCAGCACCCAGCTGTACCTGTTCACTGGAAATGTTTGCCATTACAGGAAACATTTGGGCCAGCAGCACCCAGCTGTACCTGTTCACTGGAAATGTTTGCCATTACAGGAAACATTTGGGCCAGCAGCACCCAGCTGTACCTGTTCACTGGAAGTGTTGTCCATTTAGTTGTGTAGTGCAGCTGTATAGATGTGCAGAGATACAGCTGTATTCATGTATCTAACGTAGCGCAGCTCTGTGAGTGAGAAACTGCCTCCAAGCATGTGCATGACATGGCCTCCACACATACTGCCAACATCAACTCAATCATCAACCTTCCAAACCATGCTCAACTCCAGCGCTCCTTACTGCCACAGACAGTTGGCTCCTTGTCTGTTAAGACCTCCACATCCTGGAGCTCAGCTACCTGCTTTTACCCATCTGTCTTAAAGATTAATTGGTACATTTGAAGGTCCATTTTGTCTTGTTTGATGTGTCTAGAGTTCAGTCTGGTCAGCTCTGGGCTGCTGGACTGGATTGTGTACTCTTTACCCTCATCCCCTCATTTACAGACTTCTGTTAACCATATGCCAGCCAGCCAGCCACAGAGCCCTCTGTAAGCCATATGCCAGCCGGCCAGCCACAGAGCCCTCTGTAAGCCATATGCCAGCCGGCCAGCCACAGAGCCCTCTGTAAGCCATATGCCAGCCACAGAGCCCTCTGTAAGCCATATGCCAGCCGGCCAGCCACAGAGCCCTCTGTAAGCCATATGCCAGCCAGCCAGCCACAGAACCCTCTGTAAAACATATGCCAGCCGGCCAGCCACAGAGCCCTCTGTCAGCCATATGCCAGCCAGCCACAGAGCCCTCTGTAAGCCATATGCCAGCCGGCCAGCCACAGAGCCCTCTGTAAGCCATATGCCAGCCGGCCAGCCACAGAGCCCTCTGTAAGCCATATGCCAGCCACAGAGCCCTCTGTAAGCCATATGCCAGCCGGCCAGCCACAGAGCCCTCTGTAAGCCATATGCCAGCCAGCCAGCCACAGAACCCTCTGTAAAACATATGCCAGCCGGCCAGCCACAGAGCCCTCTGTCAGCCATATGCCAGCCAGCCACAGAGCCCTCTGTAAAACATATTCCAGCCTGCCAGCCACAGAGCCCTCTGTCAGCCATATGCCAGCCAGCCACAGAACCCTCTGTGAGCCATTTTCCGGCCAGCCACAGAACCCTCTGTAAAACATATGCCAGCCTGCCAGCCACAGAGCCCTCTGTCAGCCATATGCCAGCCAGCCACAGAGCCCTCTGTAAAACATATTCCAGCCTGCCAGCCACAGAGCCCTCTGTAAGCCATATGCCAGCCAGCCACAGAACCCTCTGTAAGCCATATGCCAGCCAGCCACAGAGCCCTCTGTAAAACATATGCCAGCCGGCCAGCCACAGAGCCCTCTGTCAGCCATATGCCAGCCAGCCACAGAGCCCTCTGTAAGCCATATGCCAGCCAGCCAGCCACAGATCCCTCTGTAAGCCATATGCCAGCCGGCCACAGAGCCCTCTGTAAGCCATATGCCAGCCGGCCACAGAGCCCTCTGTAAGCCATATGCCAGCCAGCCACAGAGCCCTCTGTAAGCCATATGCCAGCCAGCCAGCCACAGAGCCCTCTGTAAGCCATATGCCAGCCCACAGAGCCCTCTTTAAGGCCACAGAGCCCTCTGTAAGCCATATGCCAGCCAGCCAGCCACAGAGCCCTCTGTAAGCCATATGCCAGCCAGCCACAGAGCCCTCTTTAAGCCATATGCCAGCCAGCCACAGAGCCCTCTGTAAGCCATATGCCAGCCAGCCAGCCACAGAGCTCTCTGTAAGCCATATGCCAGCCAGCCAGCCACAGAGCCCTCTGTAAAACATATGCCAGCCGGCCAGCCACAGAGCCCTCTGTAAGCCATATGCCAGCCAGCCACAGAGCCCTCTGTAAAACATATGCCAGCCGGCCACAGAGCCCTCTGTAAAACATATGCCAGCCAGCCAGCCGCAGTGCCCTCTGTAAAACATATGCCAGCCGGCCAGCCACAGAGCCCTCTGTAAGCCATATGCCAGCCGGCCAGCCACAGAGCCCTCTGTAAAACATATGCCAGCCAGCCAGCCACAGAGCCCTCTGTAAGCCATATGCCAGCCAGCCACAGAGCCCTCTGTAAGCCATATGCCAGCCAGCCGCAGAGCCCTCTTTAAGCCATATGCCAGCCAGCCACAGAGCCCTCTGTAAGCCATATGCCAGCCAGCCACAGAGCCCTCTGTAAGCCATATGCCAGCCAGCCAGCCACAGAGCTCTCTGTAAGCCATATGCCAGCCAGCCACAGAGCCCTCTTTAAGCCATATGCCAGCCAGCCACAGAGCCCTCTGTAAGCAATATGCCAGCCAGCCAGCCACAGAGCCCTCTGTAAAACATATGCCAGCCAGCCACAGAGCCCTCTGTAAGCCATATGCCAGCCAGCCACAGAGCCCTCTGTAAGCCATATGCCAGCCAGCCGCAGAGCCCTCTTTAAGCCATATGCCAGCCAGCCACAGAGCCCTCTGTAAGCCATATGCCAGCCAGCCAGCCACAGAGCTCTCTGTAAGCCATATGCCAGCCAGCCACAGAGCCCTCTTTAAGCCATATGCCAGCCAGCCACAGAGCCCTCTGTAAGCCATATGCCAGCCAGCCACAGAGCCCTCTTTAAGCCATATGCCAGCCAGCCACAGAGCCCTCTGTAAGCCATATGCCAGCCAGCCACAGAGCTCTCTGTAAGCCATATGCCAGCCTGCCAGCCACAGAGCACTCTGTAAAACATATGCCAGCCGGCCAGCCACAGAGCCCTCTGTAAGCCATATGCCAGCCAGCCACAGAGCCCTCTGTAAAACATATGCCAGCCGGCCAGCCACAGAGCCCTCTGTAAGACATATGCCAGCCAGCCAGCCACAGTGCCCTCTGTAAAACATATGCCAGCCAGCCAGCCACAGTGCCCTCTGTAAAACATATGCCAGCCGGCCAGCCACAGAGCCCTCTGTAAGCCATTTGCCAGCCAGCCAGCCACAGAGCCCTCTGTAAGCCATATGCCAGCCAGCCAGCCACAGATCCCTCTGTAAGCCATATGCCAGCCGGCCACAGAGCCCTCTGTAAGCCATATGCCAGCCGGCCACAGAGCCCTCTTTAAGCCATATGCCAGCCAGCCACAGAGCCCTCTTTAAGCCATATGCCAGCCAGCCACAGAGCCCTCTGTAAGCCATATGCCAGCCAGCCAGCCACAGAGCTCTCTGTAAGCCATATGCCAGCCAGCCAGCCACAGAGCCCTCTGTAAAACATATGCCAGCCAGCCAGAGCCAGCCATATGCAGCCAGCCACAGAGCCCTCTGTAAGCCATATGCCAGCCAACCACAGAGCCCTCTGTAAAACATATGCCAGCCGGTCACAGAGCCCTCTGTAAAACATATGCCAGCCAGCCAGCCGCAGTGCCCTCTGTAAAACATATGCCAGCCGGCCAGCCACAGAGCCCTCTGTAAAACATATGCCAGCCAGCCAGCAACAGAGCCCTCTGTAAGCCATATGCCAGCCAGCCACAGAGCCCTCTGTAAGCCATATGCCAGCCAGCCGCAGAGCCCTCTTTAAGCCATATGCCAGCCAGCCACAGAGCCCTCTGTAAGCCATATGCCAGCCAGCCAGCCACAGAGCTCTCTGTAAGCCATATGCCAGCCAGCCACAGAGCCCTCTTTAAGCCATATGCCAGCCAGCCACAGAGCCCTCTGTAAAATATGCCAGCCATATGCCTCTGTAAGCCATATCCAGCCAGCCACAGAGCCCTCTGTAAAACATATGCCAGCCAGCCACAGAGCCATATGCCAGCCTCTGTAAGCCATATGCCAGCCAGCCACAGAGCCCTCTGTAAGCCATATGCCAGCCAGCCAGAGCCCTCTGTAAGCCATATGCCAGCCAGCCAGCCACAGCCAGCCAGCCTCTGTAAGCCATATGCCAGCCAGCCAGCCACAGAGCCCTCTGTAAGCCATATGCCAGCCAGCCACAGAGCCCTCTTTAAGCCATATGCCAGCCAGCCAGCAGAGCATATGAGCCAGCCAGCCACAGAGCCCTCTGTAAGCCATATGCCAGCCAGCCAGCCAGAGCCCTCTGTAAAACATATGCCAGCCAGCCACAGAGCCCTCTGTAAGCCATATGCCAGCCAGCCATGCCAGCCAGCCACAGAGCCCTCTGTATGCCAGCCAGCCAGCCACAGAGCCCTCTGTAAGCCATATGCCAGCCAGCCACAGAGCCCTCTGTAAGCCATATGCCAGCCAGCCAGAGCCCTCTTTAGAGCCCTCTGTAAGCCATATGCCAGCCAGCCACAGAGCCCCACAGAGCCCTCTGTAAGCCATATGCCAGCCAGCCACAGAGCCCTCTGTAAGCCATATGCCAGCCACAGAGCCCTCTGTAAGCCATATGCCAGCCAGCCACAGAGCCCTCTGTAGCCACAGCCAGCCACAGAGCCCTCTGTAAGCCATATGCCAGCCAGCTCTGTAAGCCATATGCCAGCCAGCCACAGAGCCCTCTGTAAGCCATATGCAGCCAGCCACAGAGCTCTCTGTAGCCACCAGAGCCCTCTTTAAGCCATATGCCAGCCACAGAGCCCTCTTTAAGCCATATGCCAGCCAGCCAGCAGACAGCCCTCTGTAAGCCATATGCCAGCCAGAGCCAGCCATATGCAGCCTGCCAGCCACAGAGCCTGTAAAACATATGCCATATGCCAGCCAGCCATATGCCAGAGCCACAGAGCCCTCTGTAAAACATATGCCAGCCAGCCACAGAGCCCTCTGTAAAACATATGCCAGCCGGCCAGCCACAGAGCCCTCTGTAAGCCATATGCCAGCCGGCCAGCCACAGAGCCCTCTGTAAAACATATGCCAGCCGGCCAGCCACAGAGCCCTCTGTAAAACATATGCCAGCCGGCCAGCCACAGAGCCCTCTGTAATACATATGCCAGCCGGCCAGCCACAGAGCCCTCTGTAAAACATATGCCAAGCCACAGAGCCCTCTGTAAAACATATGCCAGCCGGCCAGCCACAGAGCCCTCTGTAAGCCATATGCCAGCCGGCCAGCCACAGAGCCCTCTGTAAGCCATATGCCAGCCAGCCAGCCACAGAGCTCTCTGTAAGCCATATGCCAGCCAGCCACAGAGCCCTCTGTAAGCCATATGCCAGCCAGCCAGCCACAGTGCCCTCTGTAAAACATATGCCAGCCGGCCAGCCACAGAGCCCTCTGTAAGCCATATGCCAGCCAGCCAGCCACAGAGCTCTCTGTAAGCCATATGCCAGCCAGCCACAGAGCCCTCTTTAAGCCATATGCCAGCCAGCCACAGAGCCCTCTGTAAGCCATATGCCAGCCAGCCAGCCACAGAGCTCTCTGTAAGCCATATGCCAGCCAGCCACAGAGCCCTCTTTAAGCCATATGACAGCCAGCAACAGAGCCCTCTTTAAGCCATATGCCAGCCAGCCACAGAGCCCTCTTTAAGCCATATGCCAGCCAGCCACAGAGCCCTCTGTAAGCCATATGCCAGCCAGCCAGCCACAGAGCTCTCTGTAAGCCATATGCCAGCCAGCCACAGAGCCTCTTTAAGCCATATGCCAGCCAGCCACAGCCACAGAGCCAGCCACAGAGCTCTCTGTAAGCCATATGCCAGCCAGCCACAGAGCCCTGTAAAACATATGCCACCGGCCAGCCAGCCCTCTGTAAACCATATGCCAGCCACAGAGCCCTCTGTAAAACATATGCCAGCCAGCCAGCCAGCCAGAGCCCTCTGTAAAACATATGCCAGCCAGCCAGCCACAGAGCCCTCTGTAAAACATATGCCAGCCAGCCAAAACATATGCCAGCCGCCCTCTGTAAAACATATGCCAGCCGGCCAGCCACAGAGCCCTCTGTAAAACATATGCCAGCCAGCCAGCCACAGAGCCCTCTGTAAAACATATGCCAGCCATATGCCAGCCAGCCACAGAGCCCTCTGTAAAACATATGCCAGCCGGCCAGCCACAGAGCCCTCTGTAAAACCATATGCCAGCCAGCCAGCCACAGAGCCCTCTGTAAAACATATGCCAGCCCAGCCACAGAGCCCTCTGTAAGCCATATGCCAGCCGGCCAGCCACAGAGCCCTCTGTAAGCCATATGCCAACATATGCCAGCGAGCCCTCTTTAAGCCAGCCACAGAGCCCTCTGTAAGCCATATGCCAGCCAGCCAGCCACAGAGCCCTCTGTAAGCCATATGCCAGCCAGCCAGCCACAGAACCCTCTGTAAGCCATATGCCAGCCAGCCACAGAACCTCTGTAAGCCATATGCCAGCCAGCCAGCCACAGAACCTTCTGTAAGCCATATGCCAGCCAGCCACAGAACCTTCTGTAAGCCATATGCCAGCCAGCCACAGAACCCTCTGTAAGCCATTTGCCAGCCAGCCACAGAACCCTCTGTAAGCCATATGCCAGCCAGCCACAGAGCTCTCTGTAAGCCATATGCCAGCCAGCCAGCCACATAACCCTCTGTAAGCCATATGCCAGCCAGCCACAGAGCCCTCTGTAAGCCATATGCCAGCCAGCCACAGAGCCCTCTGTTAACCATATGCCAGCCAGCCAGCCACAGAGCCCTCTGTAAGCCATATGCCAGCCAGCCACAGAGCCCTCTGTAAGCCATATGCCAGCCAGCCACAGAGCCCTCTGTAAGCCATATGCCAGCCAGCCACAGAGCCCTCTGTAAGCAATATGCCAGCCAGCCAGCCACAGAGCCCTCTGTAAAACATATGCCAGCCACAGAGCCTCTAAGCCATATGCCAGCCAGCCACAGAGCCCTCTTTAAGCCATATGCCAGCCAGCCACAGAGCCCTCTGTAAGCCATATGCCAGCCAGCCACAGAGAGCCCTCTGTAAAACATATGCCAGCCAGCCAGCCACAGAGCCCTCTGTAAAACATATGCCAGCCAGCCACAGAGCCCTCTGTAAGCCATATGCCAGCCGCCAGCCACAGAGCCCTCTGTAAGCCATATGCCAGCCGGCCAGCCACAGAGCCCTCTGTAAGCCATATGCCAGCCAGCCACAGAGCCCTCTGTAAAACATATGCCAGCCGAGCCATGCCAGCAGAGAGCCCTCTGTAAAACATATGCCAGCCAGCCACAGAGCCAAGCCATCTGTAAAACATATGCCAGCCAGCCACAGAGCCCTCTGTAAGCCATATGCCAGCCAGCCACAGAGCCCTCTGTAAAACATATGCCAGCCGGCCAGCCACAGAGCCCTCTGTAAAACATATGCCAGCCGGCCAGCCACAGAGCCCTCTGTAAGCCATATGCCAGCCAGCCAGCCACAGAGCCCTCTGTAAAACATATGCCAGCCGGCCAGCCACAGAGCCCTCTGTAAGCCATATGCCAGCCAGCCAGCCACAGAGCCCTCTGTAAGCCATATGCCATAGCCAGCCACAGCCAAGCCATATGCCGCCATATGCCAGCCACAGAGCCCTCTGTAAGCCATATGCCAGCCAGCCAGCCACAGAGCCTCTGTAAGCCATATGCCAGAGCCACAGAGCCCTCTGTAAGCCATATGCCAGCCAGCCAGCCACAGAGCCCTCTGTAAACCATATGCCAGCCAGCCAGCCAGAGCCCTCTGTAAGCATATGCCAGCCAGCCACAGAGCCCTCTGTAAGCCATATGCCAGCCAGCCAGCCACAGAGCCCTCTGTAAGCCATATGCCAGCCGGCCAGCCACAGAGCCAGCCAGCCACAGAGCTCTCTGTATGCCAGCCAAGCCACAGAGCCACAGAGCCCTCTGTAAGCCATATGCCAGCCAGCCACAGAGCCCTCTGTAAGCCATATGCCAGCCAGCCAGCCACAGAGCCCTCTGTAAGCCATATGCCAGCCAGCCACAGAGCCCTCTTTAAGCCATATGCCAGCCGGCCACAGAGCCCTCTGTAAGCCATATGCCAGCCATGCCAGCCAGCCAGCCACAGAGCCCTCTGTAAGCCATATGCCAGCCAGCCACAGAGCCCTCTGTAAGCCATATGCCAGCCAGCCACAGAGCCCTCTGTAAAACCATATGCCAGCCAGCCAGCCAGAGAGCCTCTGTAAGCCATATGCCAGCCAGCCACAGAGCCCTCTGTAAAAGCCATATGCCAGCCAGCCAGCCACCAGCCACAGAGCCCTCTGTAAAACATATGCCAGCCAGCCAGCCACAGAGCCCTCTGTAAGCCATATGCCAGCCAGCCACAGAGCCCTCTTTAAAACATATGCCAGCCAGCCACAGAGCCCTCTGTAAAACATATGCCAGCCGCCAGCCACAGAGCCCCTCTCTGTAAAACATATGCCAGCCAGCCAGCCACAGAGCCCTCTGTAAAACATATGCCAGCCGGCCAGCCACAGAGCCCTCTGTAAGCCATATGCCAGCCACCAGAGCCCTCTGTAAAACATATGCCAGCCAGCCAGCCACAGAGCCACAGAGCCCCTCTGTAAAACATATGCCAGCCAGCCAGCCACAGAGCCCTCTGTAAAACATATGCCAGCCGGCCAGCCACAGAGCCCTCTGTAAAACATATGCCAGCCGGCCAGCCACAGAGCCCTCTGTAAAACATATGCCAGCCGGCCAGCCACAGAGCCCTCTGTAGCCGGCCAGCCACAGAGCCCTCTGTAAAACATGCCAGCCGGCCAGCCACAGAGCCCTCTGTAAAACATATGCCAGCCGGCCAGCCACAGAACCCTCTGTAAGCCATATGCCAGCCGGCCAGCCACAGAGCCCTCTGTAAAACATATGCCAGCCGGCCAGCCACAGAACCCTCTGTAAACCATATGCCAGCCAGCCACAGAACCTCTGTAAGCCATATGCCAGCCAGCCAGCCACAGAACCCTTCTGTAAAACATATGCCAGCCAGCCACAGAACCCTCTGTAAGCCATATGCCAGCCAGCCACTGAGCCCTCTGTAAGCCATATGCCAGCCAGCCACAGAACCCCTCTGTAAGCCATTTGCCAGCCAGCCACAGAACCCTCTGTAAGCCATATGCCAGCCAGCCACAGAGCCCTCTGTAAGCCATATGCCAGCCGGCCAGCAGAACCCTCTGTAAGCCATATGCCAGCAAGCCACAGAGCCCTCTGTAAGCCATATGCCAGCCAGCCAGCCACAGTGCCCTCTGTTAACCATATGCCAGCCAGCCAGCCACAGAGCCCTCTGTAAGCCATATGCCAGCCAGCCACAGAGCCCTCTGTAAGCCATATGCCAGCCGGCCAGCCACAGAGCTCTCTGTAAGCCATATGCCAGCCACATAACCCTCTGTAAGCCATATGCCAGCCAGCCACAGTGCCCTCTGTAAAACATATGCCAGCCGGCCAGCCACAGAGCCCTCTGTAAAACATATGCCAGCCGGCCAGCCACAGTGCCCTCTGTAAAACATATGCCAGCCGCCAGCCACAGAGCCCTCTGTAAAACATATGCCAGCCAGCCACAGAGCCCTCTGTAAGCCATATGCCAGCCAGCCACAGAGCCCTCTTTAAGCCATATGCCAGCCAGCCACAGAGCCCTCTGTAAGCCATATGCCAGCCAGCCAGCCACAGAGCTCTCTGTAAGCCATATGCCAGCCAGCCAGCCACAGAGCCCTCTGTAAAACATATGCCAGCCGACCAGCCACAAAACCCTCTGTAAGCCATATGCCAGCCAGCCAGCCACAGAGCCCTCTGTAAAACATATGCCAGCCAGCCACAGAGCCCTCTGTAAAACATATGCCAGCCAGCCACAGAACCCTCTGTAAGCCATATGCCAGCCGGCCAGCCACAGAGCTCTCTGTAAACCATATGCCAGCCGGCCAGCCACAGAGCCCTCTGTAAAACATATGCCAGCCAGCCACAGTGCCCTCTGTAAAACATATGCCAGCCGGCCAGCCACAGAGCCCTCTGTAAAACATATGCCAGCCGGCCAGCCACAGAGCCCTCTGTAAAACATATGCCAGCCGGCCAGCCACAGAGCCCTCTGTAAGCCATATGCCAGCCGGCCAGCCACAGAGCTCTCTGTAAGCCATATGCCAGCCGGCCAGCCACAGAGCCCTCTGTAAAACATATGCCAGCCGGCCAGCCACAGAGCCCTCTGTAAAACATATGCCAGCCGGCCAGCCACAGAGCCCTGTGTAAAACATATGCCAGCCGGCCAGCCACAGAGCCCTCTGTAAAACATATGCCAGCCGGCCAGCCACAGAGCCCTGTGTAAAACATATGCCAGCCGGCCAGCCACAGAGCCCTCTGTAAGCCATATGCCAGCCGGCCAGCCACAGAGCCCTCTGTAAAACATATGCCAGCCGGCCAGCCTCAGAACCCTCTGTAAGCCATATGCCAGCCGGCCAGCCACAGAGCCCTCTGTAAAACATATGCCAGCCAGCCAGCCACAGAACCCTCTGTAAGCCATATGCCAGCCAGCCACAGAACCTCTGTAAGCCATATGCCAGCCAGCCAGCCACAGAACCTTCTGTAAGCCATATGCCAGCCAGCCACAGAACCCTCTGTAAGCCATATGCCAGCCAGCCACTGAGCCCTCTGTAAGCCATATGCCAGCCAGCCACAGAACCCTCTGTAAGCCATTTGCCAGCCAGCCACAGAACCCTCTGTAAGCCATATGCCAGCCAGCCACAGAGCACTCTGTAAGCCATATGCCAGCAAGCCGCAGAACCCTCTGTAAGCCATATGCCAGCAAGCCACAGAGCCCTCTGTAAGCCATATGCCAGCCAGCCAGCCACAGTGCCCTCTGTTAACCATATGCCAGCCAGCCAGCCACAGAGCCCTCTGTAAGCCATATGCCAGCCAGCCACAGAGCCCTCTGTAAGCCATATGCCAGCCGGCCAGCCACAGAGCTCTCTGTAAGCCATATGCCAGCCAGCCAGCCACATAACCCTCTGTAAGCCATATGCCAGCCAGCCACAGTGCCCTCTGTAAAACATATGCCAGCCGGCCAGCCACAGAGCCCTCTGTAAAACATATGCCAGCCGGCCAGCCACAGTGCCCTCTGTAAAACATATGCCAGCCGGCCAGCCACAGAGCCCTCTGTAAAACATATGCCAGCCAGCCACAGAGCCCTCTGTAAGCCATATGCCAGCCAGCCACAGAGCCCTCTTTAAGCCATATGCCAGCCAGCCACAGAGCCCTCTGTAAGCCATATGCCAGCCAGCCAGCCACAGAGCTCTCTGTAAGCCATATGCCAGCCAGCCAGCCACAGAGCCCTCTGTAAAACATATGCCAGCCGACCAGCCACAAAACCCTCTGTAAGCCATATGCCAGCCAGCCAGCCACAGAGCCCTCTGTAAAACATATGCCAGCCAGCCACAGAGCCCTCTGTAAAACATATGCCAGCCAGCCACAGAACCCTCTGTAAGCCATATGCCAGCCGGCCAGCCACAGAGCTCTCTGTAAACCATATGCCAGCCGGCCAGCCACAGAGCCCTCTGTAAAACATATGCCAGCCGGCCAGCCACAGAGCCCTCTGTAAAAAATATGCCAGCCGGCCAGCCACAGAACCCTCTGTAAGCCATATGCCAGCCAGCCACAGAACCCTCTGTAAGCCATATGCCAGCCAGCCAGCCACAGAACCCTCTGTAAGCCATATGCCAGCCAGCCACAGAACCCTCTGTAAGCCATATGCCAGCCAGCCACAGAGCCCTCTGTAAGCCATATGCCAGCCAGCCACAGAACCCTCTGTAAGCCATATGCCAGCCAGCCACAGAACCCTCTGTAAGCCATATGCCAGCCAGCCACAGAGCCCTCTGTAAGCCATATGCCAGCAAGCCACAGAACCCTCTGTAAGCCATATGCCAGCCAGCCACAGTGCCCTCTGTAAGCCATATGCCAGCCAGCCACAGAGCCCTCTGTAAGCCATATGCCAGCCAGCCACAGAGCCCTCTGTAAGCCATATGCCAGCCAGCCACAGAGCCCTCTGTAAGCCATATGCCAGCCAGCCAGCCACAGAGCCCTCTGTAAGCCATATGCCAGCCAGCCACAGTGCCCTCTGTAAAACATATGCCAGCCGGCCAGCCACAGAGCCCTCTGTAAGCCAAATGCCAGCCACAGTGCCCTCTGTAAAACATATGCCAGCCAGCCAGCCACAGAGCCCTCTGTAAAACATATGCCAGCCAGCCAGCCACAGAACCCTCTGTAAGCCATATGCCAGCCAGCCAGCCACAGAGCCCTCTGTAAAACATATGCCAGCCAGCCAGCCACAGAGCCCTCTGTAAGCCATATGCCAGCCAGCCAGCCACAGTGCCCTCTGTAAAACATATGCCAGCCAGCCAGCCACAGTGCCCTCTGTAAAACATATGCCAGCCGGCCAGCCACAGAGCCCTCTGTAAAACATATGCCAGCCGGCCAGCCACAGAGCCCTCTGTAAAACATATGCCAGCCGGCCAGCCACAGAGCCCTCTGTAAAACATATGCCAGCCAGCCACAGAGCCCTCTGTAAGCCATATGCCAGCCAGCCACAGAGCCCTCTTTAAGCCATATGCCAGCCAGCCACAGAGCCCTCTGTAAGCCATATGCCAGCCAGCCAGCCACAGAGCCCTCTGTAAGCCATATGCCAGCCAGCCACAGAGCCCTCTGTAAGCCATATGCCAGCCGGCCAGCCACAGAGCTCTCTGTAAGCCATATGCCAGCCAGCCACAGAACCCTCTGTAAGCCATATGCCAGCCAGCCAGCCACAGTGCCCTCTGTAAAACATATGCCAGCCAGCCAGCCACAGAGCCCTCTGTAAAACATATGCCAGCCAGTCACAGAGCCCTCTGTAAGCCATATACCAGCCAGCCACAGAGCCCTCTGTAAGCCATATGCCAGCCAGCCACAGAACCCTCTGTAAGCCATATGCCAGCCGGCCAGCCACAGAGCCCTCTGTAAGCCATATGCCAGCCAGCCACAGAGCCCTCTGTAAGCCATATGCCAGCCAGCCACAGAGCCCTCTGTAAGCCATATGCCAGCCAGCCACAGAACCCTCTGTAAGCCATATGCCAGCCAGCCACAGAACCCTCTGTAAGCCATATGCCAGCCAGCCACAGAACCCTCTGTAAGCCATATGCCAGCCAGCCACAGAGCCCTCTGTAAGCCATATGCCAGCCAGCCACAGAACCCTCTGTAAGCCATATGCCAGCCAGCCACAGAACCCTCTGTAAGCCATATGCCAGCCAGCCACAGAGCCCTCTGTAAGCCATATGCCAGCAAACCACAGAACCCTCTGTAAGCCATATGCCAGCCAGCCACAGAACCCTCTGTAAGCCATATGCCAGCCAGCCACAGAGCCCTCTGTAAGCCATATGCCAGCAAGCCACAGAACCCTCTGTAAGCCATATGCCAGCCGGCCACAGAGCCCTCTGTAAGCCATATGCCAGCAAGCCACAGAGCCCTCTGTAAGCCATATGCCAGCCAGCCACAGAGCCCTCTGTAAAACATATGCCAGCCGGCCAGCCACAGAGCCCTCTGTAAGCCATATGCCAGCCAGCCAGCCACAGTGCCCTCTGTAAAACATATTCCAGCCTGCCAGCCACAGAACCCTCTGTAAGCCATATGCCGGCCAGCCACAGAACCCTCTGTAAGCCATATGCCAGCCGGCCAGCCACAGAACCCTCTGTAAGCCATATGCCGGCCAGCCACAGAACCCTCTGTAAGCCATATGCCAGCCAGCCACAGAACCCTCTGTAAGCCATATGCCAGCCAGCCAGCCACAGAACCCTCTGTAAGCCATATGCCAGCCAGCCACAGAGCCCTCTGTAAGCCATATGCCAGCCAGCCAGCAGAGAGCCCTCTGTAAGCCATAAGACGGCCAGCCACTGAGCCCTCTGTAAGCCATATGCCAGCCAGCCACAGAACCCTCTGTAAGCCATATGCCAGCCAGCCACAGAACCCTCTGTAAGCCTTATGCCAGCCAGCCACAGAGCCCTCTGTAAGCCATATGCCAGCCAGCCACAGAACCCTCTGTAAGCCATATGCCAGCCAGCCACAGAACCCTCTGTAAGCCATATGCCAGCCAGCCACAGAACCCTCTGTAAGCCATATGCCGGCCAGCCACAGAACCCTCTGTAAGCCATATGCCAGCCAGCCAGCCACAGGGCCCTCTGTAAGCCATATGCCAGCCAGCCACAGAACCCTCTGTAAGCCATATGCCAGCCAGCCAGCCACAGAGCCCTCTGTAAGCCATATGCCAGCCAGCCAGCCACAGAACCCTCTGTAAGCCATATGCCGGCCAGCCACAGAACCCTCTGTAAGCCATATGCCAGCCAGCCAGCCACAGAGCCCTCTGTAAAACATATGCCAGCCAGCCACAGAACCCTCTGTAAGCCATATGCCAGCCAGCCAGCCACAGAGCCCTCTGTAAGCCATATGCCAGCCAGTCAGCCACAGAGCCCTCTGTAAGCCATATGCCAGCCAGCCAGCCACAGTGCCCTCTGTAAAACATATGCCAGCCGGCCAGCCACAGTGCCCTCTGTAAAACATATGCCAGCCGGCCAGCCACAGAGCCCTCTGTAAAACATATGCCAGCCGGCCAGCCACAGAGCCCTCTGTAAAACATATGCCAGCCGGCCAGCCACAGAGCCCTCTGTAAAACATATGCCAGCCAGCCACAGAGCCCTCTGTAAGCCATATGCCAGCCAGCCACAGAGCCCTCTTTAAGCCATATGCCAGCCAGCCACAGAGCCCTCTGTAAGCCATATGCCAGCCAGCCAGCCACAGAGCCCTCTGTAAGCCATATGCCAGCCAGCCACAGAGCCCTCTTTAAGCCATATGCCAGCCAGCCAGCCACAGGGCCCTCTGTAAGCCTTATGCCAGCCAGCCACAGAACCCTCTGTAAGCCATATGCCAGCCAGCCACAGAACCCTCTGTAAGCCATATGCCAGCCAGCCACAGAACCCTCTGTAAGCCATATGCCGGCCAGCCACAGAACCCTCTGTAAGCCATATGCCAGCCAGCCAGCCACAGGGCCCTCTGTAAGCCATATGCCAGCCAGCCACAGAACCCTCTGTAAGCCATATGCCAGCCAGCCAGCCACAGAGCCCTCTGTAAGCCATATGCCAGCCAGCCAGCCACAGAACCCTCTGTAAGCCATATGCCGGCCAGCCACAGAACCCTCTGTAAGCCATATGCCAGCCAGCCAGCCACAGGGCCCTCTGTAAGCCATTTTCCAGCCAGCCACAGAGCCATGCAGTTGTGGTTTGACAGGTTTTTTATAAGAGCTAACGGTTGAATCAAGAAGTGCAACAAAAGAGCGTGTTGCTTGTGTTCTTGTCATGTGCTTGTCCTCTTGTCTTGGATATGGTCTATCGTGTCTCCATTCATCCAGCTGTAGCTGATCTGTTTATGTCATTGATGGATAATCCAGAGATGCTGTACCTCAGCCAGACATCGTCTCAATATAGTCAGCCTGCATAGACTGTAGTCTCCACTGTGACGCCTTATAGCAGGTTTCTAGTGGAGACAAAATGTCTGTTCTTGGGTTGCAAAATTCCTGTCACTTTCCCCAAATTCCCTGGTTTTCCAGAAATCCTGGTTGGAGGATATTTTTGCTGGAATTTATGGGAAACCTGGGAATTTTGGGGAAAATTTAGTGGAATTTTGCTGCCCTGGTCTGTTCCTTCCAGTTCATCCTGCTTCAGCGGTCTCTGTCTCCATCACTTCATTCTCTCATCCTGTTTTCTGTCTGTTTTTAAAGTTTAATTTTCTCATCCTGTTTTCTGTCTGTTTTTAAAGCTTCATTCTCTCATCTTGTTTTCTGTCTGTTTTTAAAGCTTCATTCTCTCATCCTGTTTTCTGTCTGTTTTTAATCACTTTATTTTCTCAAACTGTTTTCTGTCTGTCTCTCCAGATGCTGATGGGATGAGTGTAGGTGAGGAGTCATTCAACCTGAACGATCCAGACGAGGGTTTCTCCTCAGGGGCTTCCAACAGCAGCCAGCCCAGCGCCACCAAGCCTGGGGGTCCCGGGCCCCGGGGGGGCAGTCAGAAGAGCAGCAGCGTCAAGAAGACTGTCACTGCCAGACTGTCCCGAGAGAGAGAGCGGGAGCTGATGCATAGGGAGAAGGAGATGGAGAAGATGAAAGACCAGGAGAGAGCGAGGGAGAAGGAGAGAGAGCTGGAGAGATGGAGGGAGAAGGAGAGGCAGAGAGAGAGGGTGGCGGAGAGTCGCAGGGAGCTGTTCTCCGCCGTGGTGGCCACTCCCACAGCAGCTCTGAGACGACGTCAGCAAACACAGACCCCTGCCCCTGCTCCTCCCCCCGTCACCATGGACACCATCGACATCGAGCTCAGCCCAATCAAGAAGCAGCAGTCCTTCCCTGGCCCCTGCCCCAGCCCCTCCCCCGGCACACTGGTCCGAACAGCCAGTTCCGCCTCCTCCAAGTCGTTGTATGAAGGTGTGAACATGAACCTGAACGGCAGCATTAGCAGCCTGGGGGGGGCTCTGGGAGGTTCTGGGGGGCTGGAGGGGGCTCTGGGAGGGCTGGGTGCCAGCGTGGGGGGAGGAGGGACCCACCGCTACTCCACCATCAGCCTGCAGGAGGAGGTGCTGGCCCGGCCTGAGGAGAACCAGGAGCTACTCTCCTCGGGAGCGCCCCTCACCAAGCAGTCCCGCTCCCCCAGCTTCAACATGCAGATCATATCACAGGTGTAGCCTAGCCTGGTGGGGTTGGCGGGGGGGCCTGGCAGGGCGGTACCTGGTGGGGAGGTAGCCTCGCGCACACACATATAGACACGCACAAATTAATACATGCATATATATACAGGTGTGTGTATATATATGTGTGTGTGTGTGTGTGTGATTGATATATATATATATATATATATATATACACACACACACACACACACACACACACACACACACACACACACACACACACCCAGCAGTCGGTCTCTGTTTCCTATTGTTTTCGACTGGAACCCCACCCCCTGTATGGCTGAACCCCACCCCCTGTATGGCTGAACCCCACCCCCTGTTTGGCTGAACCCCACCCCCTGTTTGGTTGAATGACCACTAAGCCCAGGGTCTTCTGCCCTGTAGAGAGAGAGAGACTAATGTTTTGACAAATAGCAGAGGGCTTTTGTCTTCATGTTCAATTGTATACATAGTCAATCTATTTGAAACTTGCTGTCTTCAACAGCAGTAACTGAGAATGGGAGTGTATAGTCTTCCAGACTTCCACGACCTAGAGTTAAGGTTCTGTCCTACTGCTATCCTGGGTCTGTCTCCCTGAAGGAACACACCATTCCACCTCTGACAGATAAAGCCACAGAAACACACCATTCCACCTCTGTGACAGGCAGAGACCCACAGAAACACACCATTCCACCTCTGTGACAGGCAGAGACCCACCACAGAAACCCCACACACCATTCCACCTCTGTGACAGGCAGAGACCCACAGAAACACACCATTCCACCTCTGTGACAGGCAGAGACCCACAGAAACACACCATTCCACCTCTGTGACAGGCAGAGACCCACAGAAACACACCATTCCAACTCTGTGACAAGCAGAGACCCACAGAAACACACCATTCCACCTCTGTGACAGGCAGAAACACACCATTCCAACTCTGTGAGAGGCAGAGACTCACAGAAACACACCATTCCACCTCTGTGACAGGCAGAGACCCACAGAAACACACCATTAGACAGCAACACAACATTAGACAGCAGTGCAACACACCATTAGACAGCAGCAGTGCAACACAACATTAGACAGCAGCAGGACAACACACCATTAGACAGCAGCAGTGCAACACAACATTAGACAGCAGTAGGACAACACCATTAGACAGCAGCAGGACAACACACCATTAGACAGCAGCAGTGCAACACAACATTAGACAGCAGCAGGACAACACACCATTAGACAGCAGCGGGACAACACCATTAGACAGCAGCAGGACAACACCATTAGACAGCAGCAGGACAACACCATTAGACAGCAGCAGGACAACACCATTAGACAGCAGTAGGACAACACACCAATAGACAGCAGTAGGACAACACACCAATAGACAGCAGCTGGACAACACCATTAGACAGCAGCAGGACAACACCATTAGACTGCAGCAGGACAACACACCAATAGACAGCAGCGGGACAACACCATTAGACAGCAGCAGTGCAACACCATTAGACAGCAGCAGGACAACACCATTAGACAGCAGCAGGACAACACCATTAGACAGCAGCAGGACAACACCATTAGACAGCAGCAGTGCAACACAACATTAGACAGCAGCAGGACAACACACCAATAGACAGCAGCAGGACAACACCATTAGACAGCAGCAGGACAACACCATTAGACAGCAGCAGTGCAACACACCATTAGACAGCAGCGGGACAACACCATTAGACAGCAATGGGACAACACCATTAGACAGCAGCGGGACAACACCATTAGACAGCAGCGGGACAACACCATTAGACAGCAGCAGGACAACACCATTAGACAGCAGCGGGACAACACCATTAGACAGCAGCGGGACAACACCATTAGACAGCAGTAGGACAACACCATTAGACTGCAACAGGACAACACCATTAGACAGCAACAGGACAACACCATTAGACTGCAGCAGGACAACACCATTAGACAGCAACAGGACAACACCATTAGACAGCAACAGGACAACACCATTAGACAGCAACATACCATTAGACAGCAGCAGGACAACACCATTAGACAGCAACACACCATTAGACAGCAACAGGACAACACCATTAGACAGCAGCAGGAAAACACCATTAGACAGCAGCAGGACAACACCATTAGACAGCAGTAGGGCAACACACCATGAGACAGCAGCAGGACAACACCATTAGACAGCAGTAGGACAACACCATTAGACAGCAACAGGACAACACCATTAGACAGCAACAGGACAGCACCATTAGACAGCAACAGGACAACACCATTAGACAGCAACACACCATTAGACAGCAACACACCATTAGACAGCAGTAGGACAACACACCATTAGACAGCAGTAGGACAACACCATTAGACAGCAGCAGTGCAACACACCATTAGACAGCAGCAGTGCAACACACCATTAGACAGCAGCAGTGCAACACACCATTAGACAGCAGCAGTGCAACACACAATTAGACAGCAGTAGGACAACACACCATTAGACAGCAGCGGGACAACACCATTAGACAGCAGCGGGACAACACCATTAGACAGCAGCGGGACAACACCATTAGACAGCAGCGGGACAACACCATTAGACAGCAACAGGACAACACCATTAGACAGCAACATACCATTAGACAGCAACAGGACACCACCATTAGACAGCAGCAGGACAACACCATTAGACAGCAACATACCATTAGACAGCAGCAGGACAACACACCAATAGACAGCAGTAGGACAACACCATTAGACAGCAACACACCATTAGACAGCAGCAGGACAACACCATTAGACTGCAGCAGGACAACACCATTAGACTGCAGCAGGACAACACCATTAGACTGCAGCAGGACAACACCATTAGACTGCAGCAGGACAACACCATTAGACTGCAGCAGGACAACACACCATTAGACAGCAACACACCATTAGACAGCAGTAGGACAACACACCATTAGACAGCAGCAGGACAACACACCTTTAGACAGCAACACACCATTAGACAGCAGTAGGACAACACACCATTAGACAGCAGTAGGACAACACCATTAGACAGCAGCAGGACAACACACCATTAGACAGCAACACACCATTAGACAGCAACACACCATTAGACAGCAGTAGGACAACACACCATTAGACAGCAGTAGGACAACACCATTAGACAGCAGCAGGACAACACACCATTAGACAGCAACACACCATTAGACAGCAACACACCATTAGACAGCAGTAGGACAACACACCATTAGACAGCAACACACCATTAGACAGCAGTAGGACAACACACCATTAGACAGCAGTAGGACAACACCATTAGACAGCAGCAGGACAACACACCATTAGACAGCAACACACCATTAGACAGCAACACACCATTAGACAGCAGTAGGACAACACACCATTAGACAGCAGTAGGACAACACCATTAGACAGCAGTAGGACAACACCATTAGACAGCAACAGGACAACACACCATTAGACAGCAACAGGACAACACCATTAGACAGCAACACACCATTAGACAGCAGTAGGACAACACCATTAGACTACAGCAGGACAACACTATTAGACTGCAGCAGGACAACACCATTAGACTGCAGCAGGACAACACCATTAGACTGCAGCAGGACAACACCATTAGACAGCAACAGGACAACACCATTAGACAGCAGCAGGACAACACACCATTAGACAGCAGCAGGACAACACCATTAGACAGCAGCAGTTCAACACCATCAGACAGCAGCAGTTCAACACCATCAGACAGCAGTAGGACAACACCATTAGACAGCAGCAGGACAACACCATTAGACAGCAGCAGGGCAACACCATTTGACAGCAGCAGGGCAATCCACCATTTGACAGCAACAGGACAACACCATTAGACAGCAGTAGGGCAACACACCTTTAGACAGCAGCAGGACAACAACATTAGACAGCAGTAGGACAACTACATTAGACAGCAGTAGGACAACACCATTAGACAGCAACATACCATTAGACAGCAACAGGACACCACCATTAGACAGCAGTAGGAAAACACCATTAGACAGCAACATACCATTAGACAGCAGCAGGACACCACCATTAGACAGCAGCAGGACAACACCATTAGACAGCAACATACCATTAGACAGCAGCAGGACAACACACCAATAGACAGCAGTAGGACAACACCATTAGACAGCAACACACCATTAGACAGCAGTAGGACAACACCATTAGACAGCAACAGGACAACACACCATTAGACAGCAACACACCATTAGACAGCAACAGGACAACACCATTAGACAGCAACACACCATTAGATAGCAACACACCATTAGACTGCAGCAGGACAACACCATTAGACTGCAGCAGGACAACACCATTAGACTGCAGCAGGACAACACCATTAGACTGCAGCAGGACAACACCATTAGACTGCAGCAGGACAACACCATTAGACTGCAGCAGGACAACACCATTAGACTGCAGCAGGACAACACCATTAGACTGCAGCAGGACAACACCATTAGACTGCAGCAGGACAACACCATTAGACTGCAGCAGGACAACACCATTAGACTGCATCAGGACAACACACCATTAGACTGCAGCAGGACAACACACCATTAGACAGCAGTAGGACAACACCATTAGACAGCAGTAGGACAACACCATTAGACAGCAGCAGGACAACACACCATTAGACAGCAACACACCATTAGACAGCAACACACCATTAGACAGCAGTAGGACAACACACCATTAGACAGCAGTAGGACAACACCATTAGACAGCAGCAGGACAACACACCATTAGACAGCAGCAGGACAACACACCATTAGACAGCAGCAGGACAACACCATTAGACAGCAGCAGGACAACACACCATTAGACAGCAACACACCATTAGACAGCAACACACCATTAGACAGCAACACACCATTAGACAGCAACACACCATTAGACAGCAGTAGGACAACACACCATTAGACAGCAGTAGGACAACACCATTAGACAGCAGTAGGACAACACCATTAGACAGCAACAGGACAACACACCATTAGACAGCAACAGGACAACACCATTAGACAGCAACACACCATTAGACAGCAGTAGGACAACACCATTAGACTACAGCAGGACAACACCATTAGACTGCAGCAGGACAACACCATTAGACTGCAGCAGGACAACACCATTAGACTGCAGCAGGACAACACCATTAGACAGCAACAGGACAACACCATTAGACAGCAACACACCATTAGACAGCAGCAGGACAACACACCATTAGACAGCAGCAGGACAACACCATTAGACAGCAGCAGTTCAACACCATCAGACAGCAGCAGTTCAACACCATTAGACAGCAGTAGGACAACACCATTAGACAGCAGCAGGACAACACCATTAGACAGCAGCAGGGCAACACCATTTGACAGCAGCAGGGCAATCCACCATTTGACAGCAACAGGACAACACCATTAGACAGCAGTAGGGCAACGCACCTTTAGACAGCAGCAGGACAACAACATTAGACAGCAGCAGGACAACATTAGACAGCAGCAGGACAACAACATTAGACAGCAGTAGGACAACACCATTAGACAGCAGTAGGAAAACACCATTAGACAGCAACAGGACAACACCATTAAGCAGCAGCAGGACAACACACTATTAGACAGCAACACACCATGAGACAGCAGCAGGACAACACACCATTAGACAGCAGTAGGACAACACCATTTGACAGCAACACAACATTAGACAGCATTAGGACAACACCATTTGACAGCAACACACCATTAGACAGCAGTATGACAACATGCCATTAGACAGCAACAGGACATCTATAGACTGGAACCCTGCAGTGTCTCCAAACCTCTTCATCTATAGACTGGAACCCTGCAGTGTCTCCAAACCTCTTCATCTATAGACTGTAACCCTGCAGTGTCTCCAAACCTCTTCATCTGTAGACTGGAACCCTGTAGTGTCTCATCTGTAGACTGGAACCCTGTGGTGTCTCATCTGTAGACTGGAACCCTGCAGTGTCTCCAAAACTCTTCATCTATAGACTGGAACCCTGCAGTGTCTCCAAACCTCTTCATCTATAGACTGCAACCCTGTAGTGTCTCCAAACCTCTTCATGTATAGACTGGAACCCTGTAGTGTCTCATCTGTAGACTGGAACCCTGTGGTGTCTCATCTGTAGACTGGAACCCTGTGGTGTCTCACCTATAGACTGGAACCCTGTGGTGTCTCGCCTATAGACTGGAACCCTGTAGTGTCTCATCTATAGACTGGAACCCTGTAGTGTCTCATCTGTAGACTGGAACCCTGTGGTGTCTCACCTATAGACTGGAACCCTGTGGAGTCTCACCTATAGACTGGAACCCTGTAGTGTCTCACCTATAGATTGGAACCCTGTGGTGTCTCACCTATAGACTGGAACCCTGTGGCGTCTCACCTATAGACTGGAACCCTGTGGTGTCTCATCTGTAGACTGGAACCCTGTAGTGTCTCATCTATAGATTGGAACCCTGTGGTGTCTCACCTATAGACTGGAACCCTGTGGTGTCTCATCTGTAGACTGGAACCCTGTAGTGTCTCACCTATAGACTGGAACCCTGTAGTGTCTCATCTGTATACTGGAACCCTGTGGTGTCTCATCTGTAGACTGGAACCCTGTAGTGTCTCATCTATAGATTGGAACCCTGTGGTGTCTCACCTATAGACTGGAACCCTGTAGTGTCTCATCTATAGATTGGAACCCTGTAGTGTCTCCAAACCTCTTCATCTGGTGATGTGCAATCTGATCTCTACTGACTCTTGTTTTTGTTGTTTTTATGGAGAACATCTGGGTCTATGGTTGGAGAATGTTGGGTGGCTCAGTTGGTAGAGCATGGCGCTTGTCACGCCAGAGTTGAGTTTCATTTCCCATGGGGGACCAGTTCAAAAAAGTATGAAAAATGTATGCACTCATTAGTGCTCTGGATCAGAGAGTCTGCTAAATGACTCACTACTGTAGTGGCTCTGGATCAGAGAGTATGTTAAATGACTCACTACTGTAGTGGCTCTGGATCAGAGAGTCTGCTAAATGACTCACTACTGTAGTGGCTCAGGATCAGAGAGTCTGCTAAATGACTCACTACTGTAGTGGCTCTGGATCAGAGAGTCTGCTAAATGACTCACTACTGTAGTGGCTCTGGATTAGAGATTCTGCTAAATGACTCACTACTGTAGTGGCTCTGGATCAGAGAGTCTGCTAAATGACTCACTACTGTAGTGGCTCTGGATCAGAGAGTCTGCTAAATGACTCACTACTGTAGTGGCTCTGGATCAGAGAGTCTGCTAAATGACTCACTACTGTAGTGGCTCTGGATTAGAGATTCTGCTAAATGACTCACTACTGTAGTGGCTCTGGATCAGAGAGTCTGCTAAATGACTCACTACTGTAGTGGCTCTGGATCAGAGACTCTGCTAAATGACTCACTACTATAGTGGCTCTGGATCAGAGAGTATGTTAAATGACTCACTACTGTAGTGGCTCTGGATCAGAGAGTCTGCTAAATGACTCACTACTGTAGTGGCTCTGGATCAGAGAGTCTGCTAAATGACTCACTACTATAGTGGCTCTGGATCAGAGAGTATTTTAAATGACTCACTACTGTAGTGGCTCTGGATCAGAGTCTGCTAAATGACTCACTACTGTAGTGGCTCTGGATCAGAGTCTGCTAAATGACTCACTACTGTAGTGGCTCTGGATCAGAAAGTCTGCTAAATGACTCACTACTGTAGTGGCTCTGGATCAGAGAGTCTGCTAAATGACTCACTACTGTAGTGGCTCTGGATCAGAGTCTGCTAAATGACTCACTACTGTAGTGGCTCTGGATCAGAGTCTGCTAAATGGCACACTACTGTAGTGGCTCTGGATCAGAGAGTATGTTAAATGACTCACTACTGTAGTGGCTCTGGATCAGAGAGTATGTTAAATGACTCACTACTGTAGTGGCTCTGGATCAGAGAGTCTGCTAAATGACTCACTACTGTAGTGGCTCTGGATCAGAGAGTATGTTAAATGACTCACTACTGTAGTGGCTCTGGATCAGAGAGTATGTTAAATGACTCACTACTGTAGTGGCTCTGGATCAGAGTCTGCTAAATGACTCACTACTGTAGTGGCTCTGGATCAGAAAGTCTGCTAAATGACTCACTACTGTAGTGGCTCTGGATCAGAGTCTGCTAAATGACTCACTACTATAGTGGCTCTGGATCAGAGAATCTGCTAAATGACTCACTACTATAGTGGCTCTGGATCAGAGAGTCTGCTAAATGACTCACTACTGTAGTGGCTCTGGATCAGAGAGTCTGCTAAATGACTCACTACTATAGTGGCTCTGGATCAGAGAGTCTGCTAAATGACTCACTACTGTAGTGGCTCTGGATCAGAGAGTATGTTAAATGACTCTACTGTAGTGGCTCTGGATCAGAGAGTCTGCTAAATGACTCACTACTATAGTGGCTCTGGATCAGAGAGTATTTTAAATGACTCACTACTGTAGTGGCTCTGGATCAGAGTCTGCTAAATGACTCACTACTGTAGTGGCTCTGGATCAGAGTCTGCTAAATGACTCACTACTGTAGTGGCTCTGGATCAGAAAGTCTGCTAAATGACTCACTACTGTAGTGGCTCTGGATCAGAGAGTCTGCTAAATGACTCACTACTGTAGTGGCTCTGGATCAGAGTCTGCTAAATGACTCACTACTGTAGTGGCTCTGGATCAGAGTCTGCTAAATGACACACTACTGTAGTGGCTCTGGATCAGAGAGTATGTTAAATGACTCACTACTGTAGTGGCTCTGGATCAGAGAGTATGTTAAATGACTCACTACTGTAGTGGCTCTGGATCAGAGAGTCTGCTAAATGACTCACTACTGTAGTGGCTCTGGATCAGAGAGTATGTTAAATGACTCACTACTGTAGTGGCTCTGGATCAGAGAGTATGTTAAATGACTCACTACTGTAGTGGCTCTGGATCAGAGTCTGCTAAATGACTCACTACTGTAGTGGCTCTGGATCAGAAAGTCTGCTAAATGACTCACTACTGTAGTGGCTCTGGATCAGAGTCTGCTAAATGACTCACTACTATAGTGGCTCTGGATCAGAGAGTCTGCTAAATGACTCACTACTGTAGTGGCTCTGGATCAGAGTCTGCTAAATGACTCACTACTATAGTGGCTCTGGATCAGAGAGTCTGCTAAATGACTCACTACTGTAGTGGCTCTGGATCAGAGAGTATGTTAAATGACTCACTACTGTAGTGGCTCTGGATCAGAGAGTATGTTAAATGACTCACTACTGTAGTGGCTCTGGATCAGAGAGTCTGCTAAATGACTCACTACTGTAGTGGCTCTGGATCAGAGAGTCTGCTAAATGACTCACTAGTGTAGTGGCTCTGGATCAGAGAGTCTGCTAAATGACTCACTACTGTAGTGGCTCTGGATCAGAGAGTATGTTAAATGACTCACTACTGTAGTGGCTCTGGATCAGAGAGTATGTTAAATGACTCACTACTGTAGTGGCTCTGGATCAGAGAGTCTGCTAAATTACTCACTACTGCAGTGGCTCTGGATCAGAGAGTCTGCTAAATGACTCACTACTGTAGTGGCTCTGGATCAGAGTCTGCTAAATGACTCACTACTATAGTGGCTCTGGATCAGAGAGTATGTTAAATGACTCACTACTGTAGTGGCTCTGGATCAGAGAGTCTGCTAAATGACTCACTACTATAGTGGCTCTGGATCAGAGAGTCTGCTAAATGACTCACTACTGTAGTGGCTCTGGATCAGAGTCTGCTAAATGACTCACTACTATAGTGGCTCTGGATCAGAGAGTATGTTAAATGACTCACTACTGTAGTGGCTCTGGATCAGAGAGTCTGCTAAATGACTCACTACTGTAGTGGCTCTGGATCAGAGAGTCTGCTAAATGACTCACTACTATAGTGGCTCTGGATCAGAGAGTCTGCTAAATGACTCACTACTGTAGTGGCTCTGGATCAGAGTCTGCTAAATGACTCACTACTATAGTGGCTCTGGATCAGAGAGTATGTTAAATGACTCACTACTGTAGTGGCTCTGGATCAGAGAGTCTGCTAAATGACTCACTACTGTAGTGGCTCTGGATCAGAGAGTCTGCTAAATGACTCACTACTATAGTGGCTCTGGATCAGAGAGTCTGCTAAATGACTCACTACTATAGTGGCTCTGGATCAGAGAGTCTGCTAAATGACTCACTACTGTAGTGGCTCTGGATCAGTGTCTGCTAAATGACTCACTACTATAGTGGCTCTGGATCAGAGAGTCTGCTAAATGACTCAGTACTATAGTGGCTCTGGATCAGAGAGTCTGCTAAATGACTCACTACTGTAGTGGCTCTGGATCAGAGAGTCTGCTAAATGACTCACTACTGTAGTGGCTCTGGATCAGAGTCTGCTAAATGACTCACTACTATAGTGGCTCTGGATCAGAGAGTGTGTTAAATGACTCACTACTGTAGTGGCTCTGGATCAGAGTCTGTTAAATGACTCACTACTGTAGTGGCTCTGGATCAGAAAGTCTGCTAAATGACTCACTACTGTAGTGGCTCTGGATCAGAGAGTCTGCTAAATGACTCACTACTATAGTGGCTCTGGATCAGAGAGTCTGCTAAATGACTCACTACTATAGTGGCTCTGGATCAGAGAGTCTGCTAAATGACTCACTACTGTAGTGGCTCTGGATCAGTGTCTGCTAAATGACTCACTACTATAGTGGCTCTGGATCAGAGAGTCTGCTAAATGACTCAGTACTATAGTGGCTCTGGATCAGAGAGTCTGCTAAGTGACTCACTACTGTAGTGGCTCTGGATCAGAGAGTCTGCTAAATGACTCACTACTGTAGTGGCTCTGGATCAGAGTCTGCTAAATGACTCACTACTATAGTGGCTCTGGATCAGAGAGTGTGTTAAATGACTCACTACTGTAGTGGCTCTGGATCAGAGTCTGTTAAATGACTCACTACTGTAGTGGCTCTGGATCAGAGTCTGCTAAATGACTCACTACTATAGTGGCTCTGGATCAGAGAGTGTGTTAAATGACTCACTACTGTAGTGGCTCTGGATCAGAGAGTCTGCTAAATGACTCACTACTGTAGTGGCTCTGGATCAGAGAGTCTGCTAAATGACTAACATGGAAATGTGATAATCACAACTCAGACAGTCGCTGTGTGAATGTTTTCTTTCTTCAATTACCATGATTTTAGAGCCAAAAAGAAAATCAGACCAAAACGTGATTATCTAGGTTTTTGTCCATAAACTTGTATGTATGTTTTTATCATTATACAGAAAATATCTACAGTACAAGTCAAAGTTTTTGAACACCTACTCATTCAAGGATTTTTCTTTATTTCTACTATTTTCTACATTGTAGAATAATAGTGAAGACATCATAACTATGAAATAACACATGGAATCATGTAGTAACCAAAAAAAGTGTGAAACAAATCAAAATATATTTTAGATTCTTCAAAGTAGCCACCCTTGATGACAGCTTTGCAGGCTCTTGGCATTCTCTCAACCAACTTCACCTGGAATGCTTTTTCAACAGTCTTGAAGGAGTTCCCACATATGCTGATTACTTGTTGGCTGATTTTCTCAATTCGGTTGAGATCTGTAAAACATTTATTTGGGCTGGTAACTCTAATGAACTTATCCTCTGCAGCAGAGGTAACTCTGGGTCTTCCTTTCCTGTGGCGGTCCTCATGAGAGCCAGTTTCATCATAGTGCCTGATGGTTTTTGCGACTGCACTTGAAGAAGCGTTCAAAGTTCTTGAAACGTTATGGTTTGACTGACCTTCATGTCTTAAAGTAATGGACTGTCGTTTCTCTTTGCTTATTTGAGCTGTTCTTGCCATAATATGGACTTGGTCTTTTACTAAATAGGGTTATCTTCTACCGTGTCACAACACAAGTGATTGGCTCAAATGCATTAAGGAGGAAAGAAATTCCACAAATTAATTTTTAACAAGGCACAACTGTTAATTGAAAAGCATTCCAGGTGACTACCTAATTTATTTTTATTTTTACCTTTATTTAACTAGGCAAGTCAGTTAAGAACAAATTCTTATTTTCAATGACGTCCTAGGAACCATGGGTTAACTGCCTTTTCAGGGGCAGAACGACAGATTTGTAGCTCGGGGATTTGAACTTGCAACCTTTCGGTTACTAGTCCAACACTCTAACCACTAAGCTACACTGCCACCCCATGAAGCTGGTTGAGAGAATGCCAAGAGTGTGCAAAGCTGTCATCAAGGCGGCTACTTTATAGAATCTAAAATATATTTTGATTTGGTTACTACATGATTCCACATGTGTTATTTCATAGTTTTGATGTGTTCATTATTATTCTACAATGTAGAAAATAATTAAAATAAAGAAAAAACCCTTGAATGAGTAGGTGTGTCCTAACTTTTGAATGGTACTGTATATTATTATTACATACTGTTCTGTTCCTACATACTGTTCTGTTCCTACATACTGTTCTGTTCCTACATACTGTTCTGTTCCTACATACTGTTCTGTTCCTACATGCTGTTCCTACATACTGTTCTGTTCCTACATACTGTTCTGTTCCTACATGCTGTTCTGTTCCTACATACTGTTCTGTTCCTACATACTGTTCTGTTCCTACATACTGTTCTGTTCCTACATACTGTTCTGCTCCTACATACTGTTCTGCTCCTACATACTGTTCTGCTCCTACATACTGTTCTGTTCCTACATACTGTTCCTACCTGCTGTTCTGTTCCTACATACTGTTCTGCTCCTACATACTGTTCTGCTCCTACATACTGTTCTGCTCCTACATACTGTTCTGCTCCTACATACTGTTCTGCTCCTACATACTGTTCTGCTCCTACATACTGTTCTGCTCCTACATACTGTTCTGTTCCTACATACTGTTCCTACCTGCTGTTCTGTTCCTACATACTGTTCTGTTCCTACATGCTGTTCTGCTCCTACATGCTGTTCTGCTCCTACATGCTGTTCTGTTCCTACATACTGTTCTGTTCCTACATGCTGTTCTGTTCCTACATACTGTTCTGTTCCTACATACTGTTCTGTTCCTACATACTGTTCTGTTCCTACATACTGTTCTGCTCCTACATACTGTTCTGCTCCTACATACTGTTCTGCTCCTACATACTGTTCTGTTCCTACATACTGTTCCTACCTGCTGTTCTGTTCCTACATACTGTTCTGCTCCTACATACTGTTCTGCTCCTACATACTGTTCTGCTCCTACATACTGTTCTGCTCCTACATACTGTTCTGCTCCTACATACTGTTCTGCTCCTACATACTGTTCTGCTCCTACATACTGTTCTGTTCCTACATACTGTTCCTACCTGCTGTTCTGTTCCTACATTCTGTTCCTACATGCTGTTCTGCTCCTACATGCTGTTCTGCTCCTACATGCTGTTCTGTTCCTACATACTGTTCTGTTCCTACATACTGTTCTGTTCCTACATACTGTTCTGTTCCTACATACTGTTCCTACCTGCTGTTCTGTTCCTACATACTGTTCTGTTCCTACATACTGTTCTGTTCCTACATACTGTTCTGTTCCTACATACTGTTCTGTTCCTACATACTGTTCTGCTCCTACATACTGTTCTGTTCCTACATACTGTTCTGCTCCTACATGCTGTTCTGTTCCTACATACTGTTCTGTTCCTACATACTGTTCTGTTCCTACATACTGTTCTGCTCCTACATACTGTTCTGTTCCTACATACTGTTCTGCTCCTACATACTGTTCTGCTCCTACATACTGTTCTGTTCCTACATGCTGTTCTGCTCCTACATACTGTTCTGTTCCTACATACTGTTCTGCTCCTACATACTGTTCTGCTCCTACATACTGTACCTACATGCTGTTCCAACATGCTGTTCTGTTCCTACATACTGTTCTGTTCCTACATACTGTTCTGTTCCTACATACTGTTCTGTTCCTACATACTGTTCTGTTCCTACATACTGTTCTGCTCCTACATACTGTACCTACATGCTGTTCCAACATGCTGTTCTGTTCCTACATACTGTTCCTACATACTGTTCTGCTCCTACATACTGTTCTGCTCCTACATACTGTTCTGCTCCTACATACTGTTCTGTTCCTACATACTGTTCTGTTCCTACATACTGTTCTGTTCCTACATGCTGTTCTGTTCCTACATACTGTTCCTACATACTGTTCTGTTCCTACATACTGTTCTGTTCCTACATACTGTTCTGCTCCTACATACTGTTCTGCTCCTACATACTGTTCTGCTCCTACATACTGTTCTGCTCCTACATGCTGATCTGTTCCTACATACTGTTCTGTTCCTACATACTGTTCTGCTCCTACATACTGTTCTGTTCCTACATACTGTTCTGCTCCTACATACTGTTCTGCTCCTACATACTGTACCTACATGCTGTTCCAACATGCTGTTCTGTTCCTACATACTGTTCCTACATGCTGTTCTGTTCCTACATGCTGTTCTGTTCCTACATGCTGTTCTGTTCCTACATACTGTTCCTACATGCTGTTCTGTTCCTACATACTGTTCCTACATACTGTTCTGCTCCTACATACTGTTCCGACATAGACTGTACTATGGACCTCTTACATTTAGAATGTTAGCTTCCAGACAACACTGTTTAAAGATGTTCCATGTTACCTTGTTATTCCATCAGAAGAATAGTGTCTCTATGTGAAGCTGTGAATGTGTGTGCATATTTTTGTTGAATTCTCCTGGCTTGTGGTGAGGACGCAAGAGGGTCTAACGCTCTCTACCTGAACATAATATCTGCCTCCTTGTTCGTCCTCACTGGTGTCTCAGCATTGTGGAGTTGAGGCAGACCTGAACCCTGACCCTGCTAACTCTAACCTTACAGAGTGGAGCCTGGGTAGGATCCATAGACCTGAACCCTGACAGTCAGAACTAGGACCAGCTAACCAGGTGGTGGAGTGGTAGGTGAATATGGAACACGCTGAGGTAGAACAGAATGGTAGTGAACAACAGACAGATCCCACAACACTGGGTGATTGCTGCCATAGTGACAGGCGGTATAAGTAGTGCACTATATAGGGAATAGAGGACCAGGGTTCAGCCCTGCCTCAACTCCACCATGCTGAGACACCAGTGAGGACGAACAAGGTGGTTTCGCTCCGACAAGGTTTCGCACAGACAGACTCACTACAATACAATCACAACACTGTATATCTGGATGTGGTGTGGCTGATGACTGTTGGCTGCATTGTGTTTTAGTTGGTTTGGAGCTCTTCTGTCTGTCTCAGTAGCTTGAGTCTGTCTGTCTGTGTAGCTTGGTTCTGATTCTCTCTAGCTTGGTTCTGATTCTGTGTGTCTCTGTAGCTTGGTTCTGATTCTGTCTGTAGCTTGGTTCTGATTCTGTGTCTCTCTGTAGCTTGGTTCTGATTTTGTCTGTAGCTTGGTTCTGATTCTTCATGTTATTGTGACCCTGTAGAGCTGCTCTATACTCTTAACAGCCACGAAGACACAAAAGGGTTTTGAGTCCCAAATGGCACCCTATTCCCTATATAGTGTACTACTTTTGACCAGGGCCCATAGGGAAGAAGGACACTATGTAGGTAATATGGTGCACTTTGGGATGTTCCCACAGTCTTCCCTGTTGCGGTCAAACTCCTCGTCTCCTTTACCAGATGATTTCCTTATACAAAATTATACATCTGTCGTCAGTTGATGCTGTATTGACCGGTTTTCAGTTGACTAGTCTTATTTCAAAGATATTTAAGGACAAAAGTGATATTTGTTCTGTTCTGCTGTATTACTGATGTGTGATGTAAGGCCTGTTGATGGTGCTGTATTGACTGGACTGTACCATCATTACCAACCCCTCTAGTTCACAGCTCTTGATAAAGATCACCAATAATGACTGTAGAAAATCCTTCAATACTTTTTTAGTTTAGTATTTGGTTCCATATTCCGAGCACGCAATAACTACATCAAGCTGTCAGTCTGCAACCTGTTTCAGATCATTTTGTCCCAATAGTAATGATTTGGTATATAATATAATGTCATTTTGGAGTCACTTTTATTGTAAATAAGAATAGAATATGTTTCCAAACACTTCTACATTAATGTAATGAATCGTGAATAATGATGAGTGACAAAGTTACAGAGGGTCAAATTTCGTAATCCCAAAACATGCTAATCTCCCCTGATATTGGTAATGGTGAGAGGTTAGATCATAATCCCAAGACATGCTAATCTCCCCTGACATTGGTAATGGTGAGAGGTTAGATCATAATCCCAAAACATGGTAACCTCCCCTGATATTGGTAATGGTGAGAGGTTAGATCATAATCCCAGGACATGCTAACCTCCCCTGTTATTGTAATGGTTTAGAGGTTAGATCATAATCCCAAGACATGCTAACCTCCCCTGTTATTGGTACTGGTGAGAGGTTAGATCATATCTCCAAGACATGCTAACCTCCCCTGTTATTGGTAATGGTGAGAGGTTAGATCATAATCCCAGGACATGCTAACCTCCCCTGTTATTGGTAATGGTTAGAGGTTAGATCATAATCCCAAGACATGCTAACCTCCCCTGTTATTGATAATGGTTAGAGGTTAGATCATACCTCCAAGACATGCTAACCTCCCCTGTTATTGGTAATGGTTAGAGGTTAGATCATAATCCCAAGACATGCTATCCTCCCCTGTTATTGGTAATGGTGAGAGGTTAGCATGTCTTGGGGTTATGATCTTTGACCCTCTATAACTTTCTCATCATTATTGTTGCGACATACTCCTACTGTAGGCCTGGTCTGATCTGGGTCACCAAGCGCATTGATCACCTACAGTTATACTGAGCTACAGTTGAAGTCGGAAGTTTCCATACACCTCAGCCAAATGCGTTTAAACTCTGTTTGTTTGTTTTTATTCCTGACATTTAATCCTAGTTAACATTCCCTGTCTTAGGTCTTTTAGAATCACCACTTTATTTTAAGAATGTGAAATGTCAGAATAATAGTAGAGAGAATGATTTATTTCAGCTTTTATTTCTTTCATCACATTCCCAGTGGGTCAGAAGTTTACATACACTCAATTAGTATTTGGTAGCATTGCCTTTAAATTGTTTAATTTGGGTCAAATGTTTCAGGTAGCCTTCCACAAGCTTCCCACAATAAATTGGGTGAATGTTGGCCCATTCCTCCTGACAGAGCTGGTGTAACTGAGTCAGGTTTGTAGGCCTCTTTGCCCCCACATTTTCTATTGGATTGAGATCAGGGCTTTGTGATGGCCACTCCAATACCTTGACTTTGTTGTCCTTAATCCATTTTGCCACAACATTGGAAATATGCTTGGGGTCATTGTCCATTTGGAAGACCCATTTGAGACCAAGCCTTAACTTCCTGACTGATGTCTTGAGATGTTGCTTCAATATATCCACATAATTTTCCTACCTCATAATGCCATCTATTTTGTGAAGTGCACCAGTCCCTCCTGCAGCAAAGCACCCCCACAACATGATGCTAACACCCCCGTGCTTCACGGTTGGGATGGTGTTCTTCGGCTTGCAAGCCTCCCCCTTTTTCCTCCAAACATAATGATGGTCATTTTGGCCAAACAGTTATATTTTTGTTTGATCAGACCAGAGGACATTTCTCCAAAAACGACGATCTTTATCCCCATGTGCAGTTGCAAACCGTAGTCTGGCTTTTTTATGGCGGTTTTGGAGCAGTGGATTCTTCCTTGCTGAGCGTCTTTTCAGGTTATGTTGATATAGGACTCTCTTTTTTTTACTGTGGATATAGATACTGTTGTACCTGTTTCCTCCAGCATCTTCACACGGTCCTTTGCTGTTCTGGGATTGATTTCCACTTTTCGCACCGATCAGAAGCTTCTAATGCCGTGACATAATTTTCTGGAATTTTCCAAGCTGTTTAAAGGCACAGTTAACTTAGTGTATGTAAACTTCTGACCCACTGGAATTGTGACACAGTGAATTATAAATTAAATAATCTGTCTGTAAACAATTGGAAAAATGACTTGTCATGCATAAAGTAGATATCCTAACTGACTTGCCAAAACCATAGTTTGTTAACAAGAAATGTGTGGAGTGGTTGAAAAACAAGTTTTAAAGACTCCAAATTCAGTGTATTTAAACTTCCGACTTCAACTGTATCTACTACTCCTGATCTCCATTAACACAAAGCTACTACCACTATCCTAAAGAGCCTGACAGTACTGTGCTGGCTTCCTTGTTGTCTTTTTACATTGTCCTTTTCAGCACGTTTCCAGCAGCTAAGGTTAATCCGTACGCTATGAGCAGAAGTGTGGTTAACTTGGCCTGCCCAGTACAGCTCAGCTTGGCTCAGTAGTGTGAAAAGCAAAGGGTCTCTCTGATGCTGGGGGTTAGGGTCTCTCTCTGATGCTGGGGGGTTTGGGTCTGCTGTGGGGGTCAGAGTCTCTACTGTGGGGGTCTGCCTCTGCTGCTGTGGGAGTCTGCCTCTGCTGCTTTGAGGATTAGTGTATGTCTCTGCAGTGGGGGTTAGGGTCTGGCTCTGCTTTGGGGGTTAGGGTCTGGCTCTGCTTTGGGGGTTAGGGTCTGCTGTGGGGAGTTAGGGTCTGGGGGTTGAGCGTTGAATCATGTCATCACCTGCTGTATTCGTGACTGGCACCCCCTGCTGTTAAACGGTTTGAAGAACCCAGTCCAGCCCCCACAGCCCAGAGAGACTGTTCTGTTGTGGCTAATAGCAGACTATCGTCCAGAGTCGTGTAATGTTCCATTGCATGTCGATGACAGTGAGATCTGGGTTAGTTAGTCTTTTCTACACAGACAGGGGTTGGTTAGTTAGACTCTTCCACGCAGACTGGTTGGTTAGTTAGACAGGGGTTGGTTAGTTAGACTCTTCCACACAGACTGGTTGGTTAGTTAGACAGGGGTTGGTTAGTTAGACTCTTCCACACAGACTGGTTGGTTAGTTAGACAGGGGTTGGTTAGTTAAGTCCGAACTACTACTGGAAGAGACTGTCACATCCAACACAGGATGGATTTGAGGATGGCAGGGTCTAATCAGCTTGTTCTGTTCCTTGTCAAAGCTGAAAGTCAACTCTGGCATCATGTGTTTGTGGTCAGAATTGATTCTATGCAACATTTTGTATTTGTATGGCTTTAAACCTCCTGGATTAAAGAGCTGGTTAATTCTAGATGATTTGGTGGTTCTGTGACAGTCCCATCTCAACAGGTCTGACTTAAACATACTTGATAAACATGTTTATAAGGTTTATAAACAAAGCTGCTGCTGCAATTAGAAGGACCTCACATGGAACCCAACCAGACGTCCACATCTGAATGACAAAACACAACCATGGTTTTTATGTTAGTCATCTTTCTAGAGGGATCCACTCTCTGAAGCGTTTCCTTTGTGAACAACACAGACAGACAGCAGGTCAGAGAGAGATGGACTCTAGCATGGGAGCCCTTCTCTCTGTCCGCCTGGCTGTCTGCAGCTTGCTGCCCCAGAGTTAAGAGAACAGGGTCTATGAAAAATAAACAAAGAATGAATCCAATCTAGACGCTTCAACTAAAGATGTGAAACACTGTACCATTGATGTTGTAAATGAACTAAAGATGTAAAACACTGTACCATTGATGTTGTTAAAGGAAAGAAGACTATTTTAAATCCTGTAAATAAAAAATGTACAAAAGAGTGAAAGCAAGATATAAAATAAATACCAGTCTGAACTGTAGAGAGATGAATCTGTATATCGTTGAATAAATATTGTGCCGTAAAGGAGATGTCTGCATGTCATTGTGTTGGTTTCTTTATTCGGAGAACCATGAAATTATTACACTTCACTGTATATTACTTAACATGACTTAACATTACTTAATTCAACAATAGAGAAACATATTAGTGCAGCATTAACTAGATTTCACCTGAAAGCTGTTGATTAAAAAACCTTCACTTGCTTTGTAAAGGACAAAGGTGTTTTTAACCAACAGTTTTCAGGTGAAAAAGGGACAATTATTTTTAATAAGACAAGTTTTTTTTTAGACAGGTTTATTTTAAGACAACAGGTCCACAGTTCATATTCAGAATAAATACGTAACTGTCCCTTAGTTCATAGTCATTTGGATTGATGTACACTATAAATACAAAAGTATGTGGGCATCCATTCAAATTAGTGGATTTGGCTATTTCAGCTTGATGATAGGTATATAAAACAGCACACAGCCATGCAATCTCCAAAGACAAAATATTACTTAAGAGCTCATTGACTTTCAACGTGACACAGTCAGGAGGCCTCCTTTAGAACAAGTGACTTCGTCAAATCTTTGCCCTGCTAGAGCTGACCCGGTCAACTGTAAGTGCTGTTATTGTGAAGTGGAAATGTCTAGGAGCAACGACAGCTCAGCTGCAAAGTGGTAGGCCACACAAGCTCACAGATAGGGGGAGTGAGGCCTAAGAGGGTTTTATAAAAGAGCATCAACCAGTGGGTCTTGCGACGGGTTTACAGAGATGACCAGTTTACAGGAGAGCAACCTTAGCTACAATCTATAAATTATATCTCCGTAATCTAGCATGGGTAGGAAAGTTATCTGATTCTGGGTTAGTTCTGCAGATGGGGTGAAAGGAGCGATTACGATAGAGGAAACCAAGTCTAGATTTAACTTTAGCCTGCAGCTTTGATATGTGCTGAGAGAAGGACAGTGTACCATCTAGCCATACTCCCAAGTATGTGTATGAGGTGACAACCTCAAGCTCTAAACCCTCAGAGGTAGTAATCACACATATGGGGAGAGGGGCATTATTTTTACCAAACCACATGACCTTTGTTTTGGAGGTGTTCAGAACAAGGTTTAGGGCAGAGAAAGCTTGTTGAACACTAAGAAAACTTTGTTGTAGAGCATTTAACACAAAATCTGGGGAGGGGCCAGCTGAGTATAATCTGTATAATCTGCATATAAATGGATGAGAGCTTCTTACTGCCTGAGCTATGTTGTTGATGTGAATTGAGAAGAGCGTTGGGCCAAGGATTGAGCCCTGGGGTACTTCCTTAGTGAAAGGTAGTGGCTGAGACAGCAGATTTTCTGACTTTAAACACTGCACTCTGAGGTAGTTAGCAAACCAGGCCAAAGACTCCTCAGAGACACCAATAGATTATAACAGAACATGGCCAAGATGTTCAAATGTCATAGATGACCAGCAGGGTCAAATAATAATAATCACAGTGGTGTTCGAGGGTGCAACAGGTCAGCACCTCAGGAGTAAATGTCAGTTGGCTTTTCATAGCCGATCATTCAGTGTCTCTACCGCTCCTGCTGTCTCTAGAGAGTTGAAAACAGCAGGTCTGGGACAGGTAGCATGTCCGGTGAACAAGTCAGGGTTCCATAGTCGCAGGCAGAACAGTTGAAACTGGAGCAGCAGCATGGCCAGTTGGACTGGGGACAGCAAGGAGTCATCAGGCCAGGTAGTCCTGAGGCATGGTCCTCTGAGAGAGAGAGAGAGAGAGAGAAAGAAAGAAAATTAGAGAGAGCATACTTAAATTCACACAGGACACCGGATAAGACAGGAGAAATACTCCAGATATAACAGACTGACCCTAGCCCCCCAACACATAAACTACTGCTGTATAAATACTGGAGGCTGAGACAGGAGGGGTCGGGAGACACTGTGGCACCATCCAATGATACCCCCAGACAGGGCCAAACAGGCAGGATATAACACCACCCACTTTGCCAAAACACAGCCACCACACCACTAGAGGGATATCTTTTTTTATTTATTTTATTTCACCTTTATTTAACCAGGTAGGCTAGTTGAGAACAAGTTCTCATTTACAACTGCGACCTGGCCAAGATAAAGCATAGCAGTGTGAACAGACAACACAGAGTTACACATGAAGTAAACAATCAACAAGTCAATAACACAGTAGAAAAAAAGGGGAGTCTATATACAATGTGTGCAAAAGGCATGAGGAGGTAGGCGAATAATTACAATATTGCAGATTAACACTGGATTGATAAATGGTCATGTACAGGTAGAGATATTGGTGTGCAAAAGAGCAGAAAAGTAAATAAATAAAAACTGTGGGGATGAGGTAGGTGAAAATGGGTGGGCTATTTACCAATAGATTATGTACAGCTGCAGCGATCGGTTAGCTGCTCAGATAGCTGATGTTTGAAGTTGGTGAGGGAGATAAAGGTCTCCAACTTCAGCGATTTTTGCAATTCGTTCCAGTCACAGGCAGCAGAGTACTGGAACGAAAGGCGGCCGAATGAGGTGTTGGCTTTAGGGATGATCAGTGAGATACACCTGCTGGAGCGCGCTACGGATGGGTGTTGCCATCGTGACCAGTGAACTGAGATAAGGCGGAGCTTTACCTAGCATGGCCTTGTAGACGACCTGGAGCCAGTGGGTCTTGCGACGAATATGTAGCGAGGGCCAGCCGACTAGAGCATACAAGTCGCAGTGGTGGGTAGTATAAGGTGCTTTAGTGACAAAACGGATGGCACTGTGATAAACTGCATCCAGTTTGCTGAGAAGAGTGTTGGAAGCAATTTTGTAGATGACATCGCCAAAGTCGACGATCGGTAGGATAGTCAGTTTTACTAGGGTAAGCTTGGCAGCGTGAGTGAAGGAGGCTTTGTTACGGAATAGAAAGCCGACTCTTGATTTGATTTTCGATTGGAGATGTTTGATATGGGTCTAGAAGGAGAGTTTGCAGTCTAGCCAGACACCTAGGTACTTATAGGTGTCCACATATTCAAGGTCGGAACCATCCAGTGAGGTGATGCTAGTCGGGCACCAACTTACTATCTTGAGACAAGGCAGAGTATAGCCCACAAAGATCCCCGCCACGGCACAACCCAAGGGGGGGCGCCAACCCAGACAGGAAGATCACATCAGTGACTCAACCCACTCAAGTGACGCACCCCTCCTAGGGACAGCAAGGAAGATCACCAGTAAGCCAGTGACTAAGCTCCTGTAATAGGGTTAGAGGTAGAGAATCCCAGTGGAGAGAGGGGAACTGGCCAGGCAGAGACAGCAAGGGCGGTTTGTTGCTCCAGTGCCTATCCGTTCACCTTCACACTCATGGGCCAGACTACACTGAATCATAGGACCTACTAAAGAGATGAGTCTTCAGTAAAGACTTAAAGGTTGAGACCGAGTCTGTCTCTCTCACATGGGTAGGCAGAACATTCCATAAAAATGTAGTTCTATAGGAGAAAGCCCTGCCACCAGTTTGCTTAGAAATTCTAGGGACAGTTAGGATGCCTGCGTCTTGTGACCGTAGTGTACGTGTAGGTATGTACGGCAGGACCAAATCAGAAAGATAGGTCGGAGCAAGCCCATGTAATGCTTTGTAGGTTAGCAGTAAAACCTTGAAATCAGCCTTATCTTAACAGGAAGCCAGTGTAGAGAGGCTAGCACTAGAGTAATATGATCACATTTTTTGGTTCTAGTCATGATTCTAGCATCTGTGTTTAGCTCTAACTGAAGTTTATTTAGAGCTTTATCTGGGTAGCCGGAAAGTAGAGCATTGCAGTAGTCTAACCTAGAAGTGAGAAAGGCATGAATACATTTTTCTGCATCATTTTTGGACAGAAAGTTTCAGATTTTTGCAATGTTACGTAGATAGAATAAAGCAGTCTTGATATGTTCGTAAAAAGAGAGATCAGGGTCCAGAGAAACGCAGAGGTCCTTCACAGTTTTATTTGAGACGATTGTACAACCATCAAGGTTAATTGCCAGATTCAACAGAAGATGTCTTTGTTTCTTGGGACCTAGAACAACATCTCTGTTTTGTCCGAATTTAAAAGTAGAATATTTGCAGCCATCCACTTCCTTATGTCTGAAACACAGGCTTCCAGGGAGGGCAATTTTGGGGCTTCAACATGTTTCATCAAAATGTACAGCTGTGTGTCATCCGCATAGCAGTGAAAGTTAACATTATGTTTCCGAATGACATCACCAAGAGGTCAAATATATAGTGAAAACAATAGTGGTCCCAAAATGGAACCTTGAGGAACACCAGAATTTACAGTTGATTTGTCAGAGGACAAACCATCCACAGAGACAAACTGATATCTTTCCGACAGATAAGATCTAAACATTTACATTACATTTAAGTCATTTAGCAGACGCTCTTATCCAGAGCGACTTACAAATTGGGCCAGGCCAGAACTTGTCCGTGTAGACCAATTTGGGTTTCCAATCTCTCCAAAAGAATGTGATCAATGGTATCAAAAGCAGCACTAAGGTCTAGGACCACGAGGACAGATGCAGAGCCTCGGTCTGACGCCATTAAAAGGTAATTTACCACCTTCACAAGTGCAGTCTCAGTGCTATGATGGGGTCTTAAACCAGACTGAAGCGTTTCGTATACGTTTTGTTGTCAGGAAGGCAAAACAATTGAGAGGAATGGGAGATTCAATATAGGCCGATAGTTTTTTATATTTTCTGGGTCAAGGTTTGGCTTTTTCAAGAGAGGCTTTATTACTGCCACTTTTAGTGAGTTTGGTACACATCCAGTGGATAGAGACCCATTTAATATGTTCAACATAATATTTACCGATTGCGCCTTCAATGGTAGGATACCATTAACAACAAGATCATAAAATATTAAACTACCATTTATCAATAGCTCATGCAATAGTAGGTTACCATTTATCAATAGCTCAATCAATAGCAGACAACCATTTATCAATAGCTCAATCAATTGTAAACTACAATTTATCAATAGCTCATTTAATAGTAGTGTAACATTTATTAATAGCTCATTCGAAAGTAGGGTAACATTTATCAACACCTCATTCAATACTAGACTACCATTTATCAATTGTTAATTCAATAGTAGGGTACCATTTACCAATAGCTCATTCAATATTAGACTACCATTTATCAATAGCTCATTCAATAGTAGATTAACATTTACCAATAGTTCATTCAATAGGAGGGTTCCATTTACCAATAGCTCATTCAATAGTAGGGCACCATTTACCAGTAGCTCATTCAATAGTAGGGTACCATTTATCAATACCTCGATCAATAGAAGACTACCATTTGCTAATAGCTCATTCAATAGTAGACTACCATTTACCAACACCTCATTCAATAGTAGGGTACCATTTATCAATAGTTAATTCAATAGTAGGGTACCATTTATCAATAGCTCATTCAATATCAGACTGCCATTTACCAATAGTTCATTTGTAACGATCATTGTTGGAAGGATGGTCGAACCAGGATGCAGCGTGGGGTAGGTTAATCATTTTTATTTATGATAACCGGCACAAAAGAAAGAGTAACAACCAAAACGTACAGCTTCGTAAAGCTAAAAAGGAACAATACAAAATCAAGATCTTACAAACAAAAGGTAGGAAATGCTGCCTAAATATGATCCCCAATCAGACACTACGATAGACAGCTGCCTCTGATTGGGAACCATACCAGACCAACATAGAAAAGAAAAAACTAGACTACCCACCCTAGTCACACCCTGACCTAACCAAAATAGAGAAATAAAAGGTTCTCTAAGGTCAGGGCATGACAGTACACCCGCCCCCCCCGGGTCCGGGTGGGCATCTAGCCTCGGTGGCGGCTCCGGTGCGGGACGTAGACCCCGCTCCGCTCGCGGATCCGCCAGCTTCGGTGGTGCCTCTGGTGCAGGGATCGTCGCCGGGGGAACCGGATCATGGATCATCGCCAGAGGCTCCGGCCCATAGATTGTCGCCGGAGGAACCAGTGCGTAGATTGTCGCCGGGGACTCCCGGACCATAGATTGTTGCCGGAGACTCCGGACTGGGAACCGTCGCTGGAGGCTCCGGCCCGTGGATCATCACTGGAGGCTCCGGGCCGTGGATCATCACTGGAAGCTCCGGGCCGTGGATCATCACTGGAAGCTCCAGGCCGTGGATCATCACTGGAAGCTACAGGCCGTGGATCATCACTGGAGGCTCCGGGCTGTGGATCATCACTGGAGGCTCCGGGCTGTGGATCATCACTGGAGGTCTGGAGCATAGAGCTGGTACAACGCGTCCTGGACAAATGACCACCTTTGCACGGCAAGTGCGGGGAGCTGGCACAGGACGCACTGGGGACACAGTGCGTAGAGCCGGCGCAGGATGCACTGTACTGGACCCTGGAGGCGTATTGGAGACCAGGAGCGCTGAGCCGGCACAACCCATCCTGGACAGATACCCACTTTAGCACGACAAGTGCGGGGAGCTGGCACAGAACGCACCGGGCTGTGGAGGCGCACTGGAAACACTGTGCGTGGAACCTGAAATCATGGCACCTAAACGGTGACCAACTCTACACGGTGGGTACAGGGAGTTGGTTCTGGTTCCCACCTTGGCTCCGCCAACCACCCCATGTTCCCTCCCAAAAAATGTTTTGAGGCTGCCTCTCGGGCTTCCTTCGTGGCCGCGAAACCCGGTGTCGTCGTTGTTGCTCCTTCGCTGCCTCCGCCTGCTCCCATGTCCAGGATCCCTTCCCGTCCAATATATCCTCCCACGTCCCAGATGTCTGCTCCTCCTGGGCATGCTGCTTGGTCCGTGGGTGGTGGGATCTTATGTAATGATCGTTGTTGGAAGGATGGTCGGAACAAGATGCAGCGTGGGGTAGGTTAATCATTTTTTATTTATGATAACCGGCACAAACCAAGAAAGAGTAACAACCAAAACGTACAGCTTTGTAAGGCTAAAAAGCAACAATACAAAATCAAGATCCCACAAACAACAGGTAGGAAAAGGCTGCCTAAATATGATCCCCAATTTATTTTTTATTTATTTATTTCACCTTTATTTAACCAGGTAGGCTAGTTAAGAACAAGTTCTCATTTGCAACTGCGACCTGGCCAAGATAAAGCATAGCAGTGTGAACAGACAACACAGAGTTACACATGGAGTAAACAATTAACAAGTCAATAACACAGTAGAAAAAAAAGGGGAGTCTATATACATTGTGTGCAAAAGGCATGAGGAGGTAGGCGAATAATTACAATTTTGCAGATTAACACTGGAGTGATAAATGATCAGATGGTCATGTACAGGTAGAGATATTGGTGTGCAAAAGAGCAGAAAAGTAAATAAATAAAAACAGTATGGGGATGAGGTAGGTGAAAATGGGTGGGCTACGGTTAGCTGCTCAGATAGCAGATGTTTGAAGTTGGTGAGGGAGATAAAAGTCTCCAAATTCAGGGATTTTTGCAATTCGTTCCAGTCACAGGCAGCAGAGTACTGGAACGGAAGGTGGCGAAATGAGGTGTTGGCTTTAGGGATGATCAGTGAGATACACCTGCTGGAGCGCGTGCTACGGATGGGTGTTGCCATCGTGACCAGTGAACTGAGATAAGGCGGAGATTTACCGAGCATGGACTTGTAGATGACCTGGAGCCAGTGGGTCTGGCGACGAATATGTAGCGAGGGCCAGCCGACTAGAGCATACAAGTCGCAGTGGTAGGTGGTATAAGGTGCTTTAGTGACAAAACGGATGGCACTGTGATAAACTGCATCCAGTTTGCTGAGTAGAGTGTTGGAAGCAATTTTGTAGATGACATCGCCGAAGTCGAGGATCGGTAGGATAGTCAGTTTTACTAGAGTAAGTTTGGCGGCGTGAGTGGAGGCTTTGTTGCGGAATAGAAAGCCGACTCTTGATTTGATTTTCGATTGGAGATGTTTGATATGAGTCTGGAAGGAGAGTTTACAGTCTAGCCAGACACCTAGGTACTTATAGTTGTCCACATATTCAAGGTCGGAACCATCCAGGGTGGTGATGCTCGTCGGGCATGCGGGTGCAGGCAGCGATCGGTTGAAAAGCATGCATTTGGTTTTACTAGCGTTTAAGAGCAGTTGGAAGCCACGGAAGGAGTGTTGTATGGCATTGAAGCTTGTTTGGAGGTTAGATAGCACAGTGTCCAAGGACGGGCCGGAAGTATATAGAATGGTGTCGTCTGCGTAGAGGTGGACTTGGCTTTCGAAGATCTTAGATAGGCAGGGCAGGATGGATATAGGTCTGTAACAGTTTGGGTCCAGGGTGTCTCCCCCTTTGAAGAGGGGGATGACTGCGGCAGCTTTCCAATCCTTGGGGATCTCAGACGATATGAAAGAGAGGTTGAACAGGCTGGTAATAGGGGTTGCGACAATGGCGGCGGATAGTTTCAGAAATAGAGGGTCCAGATTGTCAAGCCCAGCTGATTTGTACGGGTCCAGGTTTTGCAGCTCTTTCAGAACATCTGCTATCTGGATTTGGGTAAAGGAGAACCTGGAGAGGCTTGGGCGAGGAGCTGCGGGGGGGCGGAGCTGTTGGCCGAGGTTGGAGTAGCCAGGCGGAAGGCATGGCCAGCCGTTGAGAAATGCTTGTTGAAGTTTTCGATAATCATGGATTTATCAGTGGTGACCGTGTTACCTAGCCTCAGTGCAGTGGGCAGCTGGGAGGAGGTGCTCTTGTTCTCCATGGACTTCACAGTGTCCCAGAACTTTTTGGAGTTGGAGCTACAGGATGCAAACTTCTGCCTGAAGAAGCTGGCCTTAGCTTTCCTGACTGACTGCGTGTATTGGTTCCTGACTTCCCTGAACAGTTGCATATCGCGGGGACTATTCGATGCTATTGCAGTCCGCCACAGGATGTTTTTGTGCTGGTCGAGGGCGGTCAGGTCTGGAGTGAACCAAGGGCTGTATCTGTTCTTAGTTCTGCATTTTTTTGAACGGAGCATGCTTATCTAAAATGGTGAGGAAGTTACTTTTAAAGAATGACCAGGCATCCTCAACTGACGGGATGAGGTCAATGTCCTTCCAGGATACCCGGGCCAGGTCGATTAGAAAGGCCTGCTCACAGAAGTGTTTTAGGGAGCGTTTGACAGTGATGAGGGGTGGTCGTTTGACTGCGGCTCCGTAGCGGATACAGGCAATGAGTCAGTGATCGCTGAGATCCTGGTTGAAGACAGCGGAGGTGTATTTGGAGGGCCAGTTGGTCAGGATGTCTATGAAGGTGCCCTTGTTTACAGAGTTAGGGTTGTACCTGGTGGGTTCCTTGATGATTTGTGTGAGATTGAGGGAATCTAGCTTAGATTGTAGGAGTGCCGGGGTGTTAAGCATATCCCAGTTTAGGTCACCAAACAGAACAAACTCTGAAGCAAGATGGGGGGCAATCAATTCACAAATGGTGTCCAGGGCACAGCTGGGAGCTGAGGGGGGTCGGTAGCAGGCGGCAGCAGTGAGAGATTCTTATTTCTGGAGAGAGTAATTTTCAAAATGAGTAGTTCGAACTGTTTGGGTATGGACCTGGAAAGTATGACATTACTTTGCAGGCTATCTCTGCAGTAGACTGCAACTCCTCCCCCTTTGGCAGTTCTATCTTGACGGAAGATGTTATAGTTGGGTATGGAAATCTCAGAATTTTTGGTGGCCTTCCTGAGCCAGGATTCAGACACGGCAAGGACATCAGGGTTAGCAGAGTGTGCTAAAGCAGTGAGTAAAACAAACTTAGGGAGGAGGCTTCTGATGTTGACATGCATGAAACCAAGGCTTTTTCAATCACAGAAGTCAACAAATGAGGGTGCCTGGGGACATGCAGGGCCTGGGTTTACCTCCACATCACCCGCGGAACAGAGAAGGAGTAGTATGAGGGTGCGGCTAAAGGCTATCAAAACTGGTCGTCTAGAGCATTGGGGACAGAGAATAAGAGGAACAGGTTTCTGGGCATGGTATAATATATTCAGGGCATAATGCGCAGACAGGGGTATGGTGGGGTACGGGTACAGCGGAGGTAAGCCCAGGCACTGGGTGATGATGAGAGAGGTTTTATCTCTGGACATGCTGGTTGTAATGGGTGAGGTCACCGCATGTGTGGGAGGTGGAACAAAGGAGGTATCAGGGGTATGAAGAGTGGAACTAGGGGCTCCATTGTGAACTAAAACAATGATAACTAACCTGAACAACAATATACAAGGCATATTGACATTTGAGAGAGACATACAGCGAGGCATACAGTAATCACAGGTGTTGAATTGGGAAAGCTAGCTAAAACAGTAGGTGAGACAACAACAGCTAATCAGCTAGCACAACAACAGCAGGTAAAATGGCGTTGACTAGGCAACGGGGCCGACAGATAAAACATAAACAAGCAGAATGGAGTACCATGATTAATGGACAGTCCAGCGTGCATCAGCTATGTAGCCAAGTGATCAGTGTCCAGGGGGCAGCGGTGGATGGGGCGGGGAAGCTGGACTGGCGAGTGTTATCCAGGTTAAAAAAAACTAACAATGACTAAATAGCTTGTAGCTAGTTAGCTTCTGGAGGTTATTGAGTGTGTTCTAAAAATTAAAAATAATAGCGATTCCGTATCACATTGGGTGAGGCAGGTTACCGGAAGGTATAAACAAATTAAAAATTGAAAAGAGATAGAAAGTAAATATGGGTCCAGTGAGTGTTTGGGACACGGCGATTCAGACAGTTAGCAGGCCTGTACTAACAAGCTAACAGTTAGTAGGCCGGGGCTAAACAAGGTAGCAGTTAGCGGACCGGGGCTAGACAAGCTAGTAGTTAGCAGGCCGAATTAGCAAGCAAGGAGATAGCAAGGGCTAGAGAGTTAGCCTTTGGGGGACGTCGCGATGGGGTGAGTCTGTTTATTCCTCTTCATGCGGTGACATCGATAGACCGGTCGTGGGTCCGGATATTGTAACCCAGGAGTATGCTACGGTGGTAGCACAGGGGCTCTGGCCGGGCTAGCTTCAAGCTAAGTGGGTGGAAACGCTAGCCAGGAGTAATCATCCGGGGTTGCGGTTTAGCTATATAGCTAGCTATATAGCTAGCTGAAAAATGTTCCGTTTGCGGTGGGAAAATAAATAGGTCCGTTATGCTCTGGTTAGAGTCGCGTTGTTCGAACTGGCGAGAGCTTTCCGAGCTAAAGGCTAGCTGATGACCGGTTAGCTGAAGACCGCTAGCATAGCTGGTAGTTAGCTGGCTAGCTTCAGTTGAGGGGTTCCGGTTCCGAAGTAAATATAAATACTTTAGGAAAAATAGCTACATTGGGTGAGGCGGGTTGCAGGAGAGTATTTGGAAGCTGAGGTTGAGCAAAATGTTTTAAAAGATATGCGAAGAAAAATATGTAAAAACAAGAAAAAAACGATATATACAAGGGACACGACACGACAGGACGTCTGACTGCTACGCCATCTTGACGATAGACAGCTGCCTCTGATTGGGAACCATACCAGACCAACATAGAAAATAAAAAACTAGACTACCCACCCTAGTCACACCCTGACCTAACCAAAATAGACAAATAAAAGGTTCTCTAAGGTCAGGGCGTGACCTTAGTAGGGTACCATTTACCAACACCTCATTCAATAGTAGGCTACCATTTATCAGTAGCTCATTCAATAGTAGACTACCATTTACCAACACCTCATTCAATAGTAGGGTACCATTTACCAACACCTCATTCAATAGTAGGCTACCATTTATCAGTAGCACATTCAATAGTAGACTACCATTTACCAACACCTCATTCAATAGTAAGGTACCATTTACCAACACCTCATTCAATAGTAGGATACCATTTACCAGTAGCTCATTCCATAGTAGACTACCATTTATCAGTAGCTCATTCAATAGTAGACTACCATTTACCAACACCTCATTCAATAGTAGGCTACCATTTACCAACACCTCATTCAATAGTAGGCTACCATTTATCAGTAGCTCATTCAATAGTAGACTACCATTTACCAACACGTCATTCAATAGTAGGGTACCATTTATCAACACCTCATTCAATAGTAGGATACCATTTACCAGTAGCTCATTCAATAGTAGACTACCATTTATCAGTAGCTCATTCAATAGTAGACTACCATTTACCAACACCTCATTCAATAGTAAGGTACCATTTACCATCACCTCATTCAATAGTAGGATATCATTTACCAGTAGCTCATTCCATAGTAGACTACCATTTATCAGTAGCTCATTCAATAGTAGACTACCATTTACCAACACCTCATTCAATAGTAGGCTACCATTTACCAACACCTCATTCAATAGTAGGCTACCATTTATCAGTAGCTCATTCAATAGTAGACTACCATTTACCAACACCTCATTCAATAGTAAGGTACCATTTACCATCACCTCATTCAATAGTAGGATACCATTTACCAGTAGCTCATTCCATAGTAGACTACCATTTATCAGTAGCTCATTCAATAGTAGACTACCATTTACCAACACCTCATTCAATAGTAAGGTACCATTTACCATCACCTCATTCAATAGTAGGATACCATTTACCATTTAGTAGGGCACCATTTATCAATACCTCATTCAATAGTAGACTACCATTTACCAGTAGCTCATTCAATAGTAGACCATTTATCAATAGCTCATTCAATAGTCGGGTAGATTCAATAGTACCCATTTACCAACACCTCATTCAATAGTAGGGTTCCATTTACCAGTAGCTCATTCAATAGTAGGGTACCATTTATCAATAGCTCATTCAATAGTAGGGTGCCATTTATCAATAGCTCATTCAATAGTAGGGTACCATTTATCAATAGCTCATTCAATAGTAGGGTACCATTTACCAGTAGCTCATTCAATATTAGACTACCATTTATCAATAGCTCATTCAATAGTAGGGTACCATTTATCAATAGCTCATTCAATAGTAGGGTACCATTTATCAATAGCTCATTCAATAGTAGGGTACAATTTATCAATAGCTCATTCAATAGTAGACTACCATTTATCAATAGCTCATTCGAAAGTAAGTTACCATTTATCAATAGCTCATTCATAGTAGGTACCATTTACCATTTTCAATATTAGACTACCATTTATCATTCAATAGTAGGGTACCATTTACCAACACCTCATTCAATAGTAGGGTACCATTTACCAGTAGCTCATTCAATAGTAGACTACCATTTATCAATAGCTCATTCAATAGTGAACTACCATTTACCAACACCTCATTCAATAGTAGGGTACCATTTACCAGTAGCTCATTCAAAAGTAGACTACCATTTATCAATAGCTCATTCAATAGTAGACTACCATTTACCAACACCTCATTCAATAGTAGGGTACCATTTATCAACACCTCATTCAATAGTAGGATACCATTTACCAGTAGCTCATTCAATAGTAGACTACCATTTATCAGTAGCTCATTCAATAGTAGACTACCATTTACCAACACCTCATTCAATAGTAAGGTACCATTTACCATCACCTCATTCAATAGTAGGATATCATTTACCAGTAGCTCATTCCATAGTAGACTACCATTTATCAGTAGCTCATTCAATAGTAGACTACCATTTACCAACACCTCATTCAATAGTAGGCTACCATTTACCAACACCTCATTCAATAGTAGGCTACCATTTATCAGTAGCTCATTCAATAGTAGACTACCATTTACCAACACCTCATTCAATAGTAAGGTACCATTTACCATCACCTCATTCAATAGTAGGATACCATTTACCAGTAGCTCATTCCATAGTAGACTACCATTTATCAGTAGCTCATTCAATAGTAGACTACCATTTACCAACACCTCATTCAATAGTAAGGTACCATTTACCATCACCTCATTCAATAGTAGGATACCATTTATCAATACCTCATTCAATAGTAGGGCACCATTTATCAATACCTCATTCAATAGTAGACTACCATTTACCAGTAGCTCATTCAATAGTAGACTACCATTTACCAATAGCTCATTCAATAGTCGGGTACAATTTACCAATAGCTCATTCAATAGTAGACTACCATTTACCAACACCTCATTCAATAGTAGGGTTCCATTTACCAGTAGCTCATTCAATAGTAGGGTACCATTTATCAATAGCTCATTCAATAGTAGGGTGCCATTTATCAATAGCTCATTCAATAGTAGGGTACCATTTATCAATAGCTCATTCAATAGTAGGGTACCATTTACATTCATTCAATATTAGACCACCATTTATCAATAGCTCATTCAATAGTAGGGTACCATTTATCAATAGCTCATTCAATAGTAGGGTACCATTTATCAATAGCTCATTCAATAGTAGGGTACAATTTATCAATAGCTCATTCAATAGTAGACTACCATTTATCAATAGCTCATTCGAAAGTAAGTTACCATTTATCAATAGCTCATTCAATAGTACGGTACCATTTACCAGTAGCTCATTCAATATTAGACTACCATTTATCAGTAGCTCATTCAATAGTAGGGTACCATTTACCAACACCTCATTCAATAGTAGGGTACCATTTACCAGTAGCTCATTCAATAGTAGACTACCATTTATCAATAGCTCATTCAATAGTGAACTACCATTTACCAACACCTCATTCAATAGTAGGGTACCATTTACCAGTAGCTCATTCAAAAGTAGACTACCATTTATCAATAGCTCATTCAATAGTAGACTACCATTTACCAACACCTCATTCAATAGTAGGGTACCATTTACCAATAGCTCATTCAAAAGAACTGTACCATTTATCAATAGCTCATTCAATATTAGATGACCATTTATCAATAGCTCATTCAATAGTAGGGTACCATTTACCAATAGCTCATTCAAAAGTAGGGTACCATTTATCAGTAGCTCATTCAATAGTAGACTACCATTTACCAATAGCTCATTCAATAGTAGACTACCATTTACCATCACCTCATTCAATAGTAGGGTACCATTTATCAATAGCTCATTCAAAAGAACTGTACCATTTATCAATAGCTCATTCAATAGTAGGGTACCATTTATCAATAGCTCATTCAATAGTAGACTACCATTTATCAATAGCTCATTCGAAAGTAAGGAACCATTTATCAATAGCTCATTCAATAGTAGACTACCATTTATCAATAGCTCATTCAATAGTAGACTACCATTTACCAACACCTCATTCAATAGTAGATTACCATTTATCAGTAGCTCATTCAATAGTTGACTACCATTTATCAGTAGCTCATTCAATAGTAGACTACCATTTACCAACACCTCATTCAATAGTAGACTACCATTTATCAATAGCTCATTCAGTTGTAGGGTACCATTTACCAACACCTCATTCAATAGTAGACTACCATTTATCAATAGCTCATTCAGTAGTATGGTACCATTTACCAATAGTTTGTTCAGTAAAGACTACCATTTACCAATAGCTCAATAGGATAGTACCATTTGCCAATAGCTCAATAGTAGACTACCATTCATCAATAGCAAGTTGGTCTGCGCATGCTCTGAGGATGCGGCTAGGTATGCCGTCTGGGCCGGCAGCCTTGCGAGGGTTAACACGTTTAAATGTTTTACTCACGTTGGCTATAGTGAAGGAGAGCCCACAGGTTTTGTTAGCTGGCAGTGTCAATGGCACTGTATTGTCCTCAAAGCGAGCAGAGAAGTTGTTTAGTTTGTCTGGGAGCAAGACGTCGGTGTCCGCGACGGGGCTGGTTTTCTTTTTGTAGTCCGTGATTGACTGTAGACCCTGGCACATACGTCTCGTGTCTGAGCCGTTGATTTGCGACTGCTTTGTTTCTATACTGACGCTTAGCTTGTTTGATTGCCTTGTGGAGGGAATAGCTACACTGTTTGTATTCGGTCATGTTTCCGGTCGTCTTGCCCTGATTAAAAACAGTGGTTCGTGCTTTTAGTTTTGTGTGAATTCTGCCATCAATTCACGGTTTCTAGTTGGGGAATGTTTTAATAGACGCTGTGGGGACAACATCGATGCCCTTCAACTCACTCACCGAATCAGCGTATACATCAATGTTGTTGTCTGAGGCAATCTGGAACATATCCCAGTCCACGTGATCGAAGCAATCTGGAAGCGTGGAATCAGATTGGTTGGACCAGCGTTGAACAGACCTGAGCACGGGCGTTTCCTGTTTTAGTTTCTGTCTATAGGCTGGGAGCAACAAAATGGAGTCGTGGTCAGATTTTCCGAAAGGAGGGAGGGCTTTGTATGCGTCGTGGAAGTTAGAGTAGCAACGATCCAGAATGCTGTTAGCCCGGGTCACTCATTCGATATGCTGATAAAATTTGTTTTCAGATTAGCTTTGTTTAAACTCCCAGCTACAATAAATGCAGCCTCATGATATGTGGTTTCTAGTTTACATAGAGTCCAGTGAAGTTGTTTCAGGGCCGTCGAGGTGTCTGCTTGGGGGGATGTACATGGCTGTGATTATTATCAAGGAGAATTCTCTTGGAAGATAATGCGGTCAGCATTTGATCGTAAGGAACTCTAAGTCAGGTGACGAAAAGGATTTGAGTTCCTGTACAGTATGTTGTTATGATCACACCACGACTCGTTAATCATAAGGCATACAGACTACTGTTCAGTCGTGTAGTCGGGTGCCACAAAGAGGGACTTATGAAAATTGCAATTGGCTCAGAACAGGGTAACACGGCTGAGCCTTGGACGTACACAGAGAGTTAACATTAATAATATGCATGTAAATCTCTCCTGGCTCAAAGTGGAGGAGAGATTGACTTGATCACTACTTGTATTTATGAGAGGTATTGACATGTTGAAAGCACCAAGCTGTCTGTTTGAACTACTAGCACACAGCTCAGACACCTATGCATACCCCACAAGACATGACACCAGAGGTCTCTTCACAGTCTCCAAGTCCAGAACAGACTATGGGAGGTGCACAGTACTACATAGAGCCATGACTACATGGAAATCTATTCCACATAAAGTAACTCATGCAAGGAGTAAAATTAGATTTAAAAACATAAAAATACACATTCTGGAACAGCGGGGACTGTGAAGAGACACACGCATACACACACACACACACACACATTACACACACACACACACACACATTACACACACACACACACACATACACACACACACACACACACATACACACCCACATGATCCTGAAAAAATATAAATACATCGACAAATTGGAGCAGATCGAGAGCTTCAAGTTCATCAGTGTCCACATCATGTACGCTTCCCGGGTGGCGCAGTGGTCTAAGGCACTGCACCGCAATGCTAGCTGCTAGCTATTGAATGAGGTGTTGGTAAATGGCAGTCTACTATTGAATTCAGCAATGCTAGCTGTGCCACTAGAGATCCTGGTTTGAGTCCAGACTCTGTCGCAGCCGGTCCCGACTGGGAGACCAATGGGGCGGTGCACAATTGTACCAGCATTGTCCAAGTTAAGGGAGGGTTTGGCCGACAAGGATGTTCTTGTCGCACCTAGCGACTCCTGTGCTGGATCGGGCGCAATGCATGCTGACAAGATCGCCAGGTGTCCGGTGTTTCCTCCGACACACTGGTGAAGCTGGCTTCCGGGTTAAGCGGGCATTGTGTCAAGAAGCGGCTCGGCTGGGTTGTGTTTCGGAGGACGCACGGCTCCTGACCTTCACCTCTCCCAAGTCCGTACGGGAGTTGCAGCGATGAGACAAGACTGTAACTAAGCTCAGCAAAAAAAGAAATGTCCTCTCACTGTCAACTGCGCTTATATTTAGCAAACTCAACGTGCAAATATTTGTATGAACATAACAGATTCAACAACTGAGACATAAACTGAACAAGTTCCACAGACATGTGACTAACAGAAATGGAATAATGTGTCCCTGAACAAAGGGGGGATCAAAGTCAAAAGTAACAGTCAGTATCTGGTGTGGCCACCAGCTGTATTAAGTACTGCAGTGCATTTCCTCATTGACTGCACCAGATTTGCCAGTTCTTGCTGTGAGATGTTAACCCACTCTTCCACCAAGGCACCTGCAAGTTCCCGGACATTTCTGGGGGGAATAGCCCTAGCCCTCACCCGCCGATCCAACAGGTCCCAGACGTGTTCAATGGGATTGAGATCCAGGCTCTTCGCTGGCCATGGCAGAACACTGACATTTCTGTCTTGCAGGAAATCACGAACAGAACGAGCAGTATGGCTGGTGGCATTGTCATGCTGGAGGGTCATGTCAGGATGAGCCTGCAGGAAAGGTACCACATGAGGGAGGAGGATGTCTTCCCTGTAACGCACAGCGTTGAGATTGTCTGCAATGACAACAAGCTCAGTCCGATGATGCTGTGACACACCGCCCCAGACCATGACGGACCCTCCACATCGATTCCGCTTCAGAGTACAGGCCTCAGTGTAATGCTCATTCCTTCGACGATAAACTCGAATCCGACTATCACCCCTGGTGAGACAAAACCGCGACTCGTCAGTGAAGAGCACTTTTTTCCAGTCCTGTCTGGTCCAGCGACGGTGAGTTTGTGCCCATAGGCTACGTTGTTGCCGGTGATGTCTGGTGAGGGCCTGCCTTACAACAGGCCTACAAGCCCTCAGTCCCTCAGTCCAGCCTGTCTCAACCTATTACGGATAGTCTGAGCACTGATGGAGGGATTGTGCGTAACTGGTGTAACTCGGGCAGTTGTTGTTGCCATCTTGTACCTGTCCTGCATGTTCGGATGTACCGATCCTGTGCAGGTGTTGTTACACGTGGTCTGCCGCTGCGAGGACGATCAGCTGTCCGTCCTGTCTCCTTGTCGTGCTGTCTCAGGCATGTTAGGCGTCAGTACGGACATTGCACTTTATTGTCCTGGCCACATATGCAGTCATGCCTAAGGCACATTCACTCAGATGAGCAGGAACCCTGGGCATCTTCCTTTTGGTGTTTTTCAGAGTCAGTAGAAAGGCCTCTTTAGTGTCCTAAGTTTTCATAACTGTGACCTTAATTGCCTACCGTCTGTAAGCTGTTAGTGTCTTAACGACTGTTCCACAGGTGCATGTTCATTAATTGTTTATGGTTCATTGAACAAGCATGGGAAACAGTGTTTAAACACTTTACAATGAAGATCTATGAAGTTATTTGAATTTTTACGAATTATCTTTGAAAGACTGGGTTCTGAAAAAGGGACCCAAGTTTACCGATTGGATACCACGAAATTGGGGAGAAAAGGGGAAAAATAAATAAAAGCAACATAAATAAAGGACCTACCATGGTTCACACACACCAACATAGTTGTGAAGAGGGCATGACAATTCCTCTTCCCCCTCAGGAGGCTGAAAAGATTCAACATGGGCTCTCAGATCCTCAAAAAGTTCTACAGCTGCACCATTGAGATCTAGACTGGCTGCATCACCACCTGGTATGGCAACTGCTTGGCATCCGACCACAAGGCACTACAGAGGGTAGTGCATACGACCTAGTACATAATTGGGGCCGAGCTCCCTGCCATCCAGGACCTCTATATCAGACGAGTCAATTCTCAGGTCTGGTCATATACACATGTACGGTAAAGTAACCTTACTATAGCATCTGTAACATCTACTGTTAAGGATCACACCCTTTTTTAAAATGTTCACCCAAAATGACATACCCAAATCTAACTGCGTGTAGCTCAGGACCTGAAGCAAGGATATGCATATTCTTGGTACCATTTGAAAGGAAACACTTTGAAGTTTGTGGAAATGTGAAATGGATGTAGGAGAATATGACACATTAGATCTGGTAAAAGATAATACAAAGAAAAAACACGTGTTTTTAAATCTTTGAAATGCAAGAGAGGCAATAATGTACTATTCCATAGTATTATTTCACAGTAATAGCTGCTGTACATTGGACAGTGCAGTTAGATTAACAATAATTTAATATTTCTGCCAATATCAGATATGTCTATGTCCTGGGAAATGTTCTTGTTACTTACAACCTGCTAATCACATTAGCCTACATTAGCTCAACCGTCCCGAGGGTGAACACCGATCCTGTAGAGGTTAAAGAAATTCAGGCTGATGCGACAGAAGAGAAAACTGTACAGTATATGATACCTGGAAGACTAATGCTGGGACGGTGGCTTGATCAGCCCGGAACCGTGAGGAACACCAAACTTTACAGTTGATTTGTCAGAGGACAAACCATCCACAGAGACCAACTGGTATCTTTCCAACAGATAAGATCTAAACCAGGCCAGAACTTGTCCTGCAGACCAATTTAGGTTTCCAATCTCTCCAAAATAATGTGGTGATCGATGGTATCAAAAGCAGCACTAAGGTCTAGGAGCACGAGGACAGATGCAGAGCCTCAGTCTGACGCCATTAAAAGGTAATTTAAAACCTTCACGAGTGCAGTCTCAGTGCTATGATGGGGTCTAAAACTAGACTGAAGCGTTTCATATACATGGTTTGTGTTCAGGAAGGCAGTGAGTTGCTGTGCAACAGATTTTTCTACAGTTTTTGAGAGGAATGGAAGATTTGATATCGACCGATAGTTTATTATATTTTCTGGGTCAAGGTTTGGCTTTTTCAAGAGCAAGAGAGGCTTTATTACTGCCACTTTTAGTGAGTTTGGTACACATCCGGTGGATAGAGAGACGTTTATTATGTCCAACATAGGAGGGCCAAGCACAGGAAGCAGCTCTTTCAGTAGTTTAGTTGGAATAGGGTCCAGTATGCAGCTTGAAGGTTTAGAGGCCAAGACTATTTTCGTCAATGTGTCAAGAGATAGAGTATTAAAAAACGTGTGTCTCTCTTGAACCTCGGTCCTGGCAGAGTTGTGCAGATTCAGGATAACTGAGCTTTGGAGGAATACGCAGATTTATAGAGGAGTCCGTAATTTGCTTTCTAATGATCATGATCTTTTCCTCAAAGAAGTTTATGAATTTATCACTGCTGAAGTGAAAGCCATCCTCTATGGGGGAATGCTGCTTTTTAGTTAGCTTTGCAACAGTATCAAAATTAAATTTGGTATTGTTCTAATTCTCTTCAATTGAGTTAGGATGATCGAGCAGCAGTGAGGGCTCTTCGGTACTGCACGGTACTGTCTTTCCAAGCTAGTAGGAAGACTTCCAGATTGGTGGAGCAGCAGTAAGGGCTCTTCGGTACTGCACGGTACTGTCCTTCCAAGCTAGTCGGAAAACTTTCAGATTGGTGTGGCGCCATTTCAGTTCCAATTTTCTGGAAGCTTGCTTCAGGTTTATTTTCTGTATACCAGGGAGCTAGTCTCTTATGACAAATGTTTTTTGTTTTTAGGGGTGTGACTGCATCTAGGGTATTACACAAGGTTAAATTTAGTTTCTCAAGTTAGGTGGTTAACCAATTGTTGTACTCTGACATCCTTGGGTAGGTGGAGGGAGTCTGGAAGGGCATCTAGGAATCTTTGGGTTGCCCAAGAATTTATAGCACAGCTTTTGATGATCCTTGGTTGGGGTCTGAACAGAATATTTGTTGCAATTGCACTGGGCACTGGGCTCTCTAGTGTGGTTCTGTTGTTTCAGTAGCTTCCTCTCCTCGGGGCACTGGGCTCTCTATCAAATGGAAAGGTTAACTGCACCCTCTTCAGGGATTCATCGGCACTTGTGAACTCAATTCTCTGTGTTCCAATTTTTCAGGACTTTTATTTCCATGACTGATCAAAACTCTTGTCCTTCTGCAGCAAATGTATGGTGCAGACATATGGTGATCAATATGTTTGGAACAACAAATTACAATTAAATCGGTATAGAATTGTGAGAATCACAATATATATCGTATCGCCACCAAAGTATCGTGATAATATTGCATCATTAGGTCCTTAGCGATTCCCAGCCGTACTGTGTAACATACCTAGTACACTAGACGATGTTGTATCTACTTGACTACACTATCTATTACGCTATTTGGTCTACACTGAGTTTACAGAACATTAGGAACACCTGCTCTTTCCATGACATAGACTGACCAGGTGAATTCAGGTGAAAGCTATGATCCCTTGTTGATGTCACCTGTTAAATCCACTTCAATAAGTGTAGATAAAGAGGAGGAGACAGGTTAAAGAAGGATTTTTAAGCCTTGAGACAATTAAGACATGGGTTGTGTATGTGTGCCATTCAGAGAGTGACTGGGCAAGACAGTCACTCCTGTGTGTATCAAGAATGGTCCACCACCCAAAGGACATCCAGCCAACTTGACACAAATGTATGTTTTGTGATCTTATTTGACCTGTTATTCAGTGTGTGTGCCAGATCACTGACACCTACAGTATAATCAGAACACTGAGCATGAGAATTACCATTCTGGTAGTATTCTTGTATATTTGTTGCTTCAGCAAGTCTGTCTGTAAAAGACGTGTTTAGAATAGTGATAGTCCTCAAATTAGAAATGTGACTTAATATCATTGTGATTCTATTTTGATACAGATGGCAACAATGTCAAATAAAAACCTTCAAGAGTTTAACACAAATTATCTGATTTTATTTAGTTAAATATCAATACAATTAAGTTTTAAATAATTATAAATTATTTATGAACAAACAGCAAAGTTTAAGTCTAGATGGTACTTTATCTTATACGGTAGTAATTTTTATACAACAGTTGATTCAACTAATTACTAGAGTAAATATTAACAACCGCTAAAACAGATCCACAGTGCATAACAACAACAAAGAGTTGTGTTGAAGTCCTTTGCATATTTCTAGAAATAACCAAACATGAAATGGAACTCATGTACAGTAACGTGGAAGAATCTCAGGATGCATCCAAATGGTGCCCTATTGCCCTAGAACACTACATGGCCCTGGGCAAAAGTAGTGCACTATATAGGGAATAGGGTTCCATTTGAAGCATACATTAAGTTTTACAGTAAGATGTGCTAGAAGTTAAAGGAGAAAGGGAAGGAGTCCCCAGCCCCTGATCCCTTCTCTCTGCTGGTTGACGGTTGACCAGGACTCTTAGAGCTGAAGGGGAACTCAAATCCATCTTCTGACTTCTCCGACTCTGGCCGGGCAAACAGGAAGCCTTCAACAACATACATATTGCTATTACACAGAGGAAGAATCACATCAGGGTCTGTATTTATAAAATGTATAGGATCAGTTTCCCCCTGTCCATTCATTTTCATTTTAAAGGCAAAACTGATCCTAGATCAGCACTCCAACTAAAAAATAATCACTTTTGAAAGGTATAATTTATTACTAGCAGACAGAATTTCCCACCTGATGGCGATCTGGATCCTGACGGTTTCTAAGACGACAAAAATAAAAAGGTAATAAATTAGCCAAGTTCCACATTTTGTCTGATACTGACACGACAGAGAATAACATATAACAGAACATATATTGGTACCTTTTCACTGCTGAAATATGAGCTGCTGAAGGGGAAAGGAGGCTCCTACAATGAAACACAATATTAGAGTTTAATATAAAGAGTTATTGATGGATGGGTCATCATTGTAAAAAGTGTTTTTGATGTTCCCTCACTTCCTCCTGGCCTGAGCCCAGTTCAAAGCCACAGTGGAAGCCAGAGAAGTCGGGGGTGGTGGGGCTAGGAGCTGAGCTCATGGAGAACAGGAAGCCTGGGGATTTCACTGTGGATCCGTCTAGCTGACTAGGTGACCCACTGTGGCTACTGCTGGAGATATTACATCAGACTCATTCATTTACATAAGTAAGTAAGCATTTATATACAACTGGGAGGTCTGCATCTCAAATGGCACCCTTTCCCCTCCATACAGTCGTGTCCAAAAGTTTTGAGAATGACACAAATATTAATTTTCACAAAGTTTGCTGCTTCAGTGTCTTTAGATATTTCTGTCAGATGTTACAATGGAATAATGAAGTATAATTACAAGCATTTCATAACTGTCAAAGGCTTTTATTGACAATTACATGAAGTTGATGCAAAGAGTCAATATTTGCAGTGTTGACCCTTCTTTTTCAAACCCTCTGCACTTCGCCCTGGCATGCTGTCAATTAACTTCTGGGCCACATCCTGACTGATGGCAGCCCATTCTTGCATAATCCGTGCTTGGAGTTTGTCAGAATTTGTGGGTTTTTGTTTGTCCACCCGCCTCTTGAGGATTTACCACAATTTTTCAATGGGATTAAGATCTGGGGAGTTTCCTGGCCATGGACCCAAAATATCAATGTTTTGTTCCCCGAGCCACATACCGTAATTTCTGGACTATTAAGCGCACCTGAATATAAACCGCACCCACTGAATTATTAAAAAATATGTATTTTGTACCTAAATAAGTCGCACATGTCTATAAGCCGCAGGTGCCTACCGGTACATTGAAACAAATTAACTTTACACAGCCTTTAAACGAAACACGGCTTGTAACAAAAATAAATAGGCTTTAACGATACACGGCTTGTAACAAAAATTAAACAGTAGCCTACCAAGAAAGTCATTGGTCACTATCTTCCTCCTCCTGTGCACTGAAACCACTGAAGTCATCTCCTTCGGTGTCGGAGTTGAATAGCCTCAGAATTGCTTCATCCGATGTTGGATCTCTGCCCTCTTCAACACGCAGCAGTCCAGCCTTTCGAAACCCGTTGATGATAGTGGATTTTTTGACAATGCTCCACGCTGTCAGCAGCTCTATTTCCTTTTCCAACAGCCAGATCGATCACCTTCAACTTGAAAGCTGCATCACATGCATTTCTCCGTGTCTTTGCCATGATGAGGGTGACAAAATGACTACCGTAATCAGAATGATGGGAAGTTTGAGCTCGATTTACATCACATTATGTGACGGTGCTCAGTTTCTGGCGGCATGAATCTTGTGAAAGCGGGAAAAATCCATAAATTAGCCGCGTCATTGTATAAACCGCAAGGTTCAAAGTGTGGGAATAAAGTAGCGGCTTATAGTCCGGAAATTACGGTAGTTGTCACTTTGGCATTATAGCAAGGTGCTCCATCATGCTGGAAAAGGCATTGCTCGTCACCAAACTGTTCCTGGATGGTTGGGAGAAGTTGCTCTCAGAGGATGTGTTGGTACCATTCTTTATTCATGGCTGTGTTCTTAGGCAAAATTGTAAGTGAGCCCACTCCCTTTGCTGAGAAGCAACCCCACACATGAATGGTCTCAGGATGCTTTACTGTTGGAATGACACAGGACTGATGGTAGTGCTCACCAAGTTTTTTTCCGGATGCCCCAAACAATCGGAAAGGGGATTCATCAGAGAAAATGACTTTACCCCTGTCCTCAGCAGTCCAATTCCTGTACCTTTTGCAGAATATCAGTCTGTCCCTGATGTTTTTCCTGGAGAGAAGTGGATTCTTTGCTGCCCTTCTTGACACCAGGCCATCCTCCAAAAGTCTTCGCCTCACTGTGCGTGCAGATGCACTCACACCTGCCTGTTGCCATTCCTGAGCAAGCTCTGTACTGGTGGTGCCCTGATCCCACAGCTGAATCAACTTTAGGAGACGTTCTGGCGCTTGCTGGACTTTCTTGGGCGCCCTGAAGCCTTCTTCACAACAATTGAACCGCTCTCCTTGAAATTCTTGATGATCCTATAAATGGTTGATTTAGGTGCAATCTTACTGGCAGCAATAATGACTGCACATGTTTCCTTGCAGGTAACCATTGATGACAGAGGAAGAACAATGATTCTAAGCATCACCCTTCTTTTGAAGCTTCCAGTTTGTTATTCAAACTCAACCAGCATGACAGAGTGATCTCCAGCCTTGTCCTCATCAACACTCACACCTGTGTTAACGAGAGAAACACTGACATGATGTCAGCTGGTCCTTTTGTGGCAGGGCTGAAATGCAGTGGAAATGTTTTTTGGGGGATTCAGTTCATTTACATGGGGAGAGGGATTTTGCAATTAATTGCAATTCATCTGATCACTCTTCATAACATTCTGGAGTATATGCAAATTGACATCATACAAACTGAGACAGCAGACTCAAAAATGTATATTTGTGTCATTCTCAAAACTTTTGGCCATGACTGTAGTGTACTACTTTTCAGCAGAGCCCAGGGTGCACTACTTTTGACCTAGGCCCTGGGTGCCATCTCAGACCCAGCCTAGGATAACATCTGTTTTAACTATGCATGTCTTACTTCAGGGAGAAGGTTGGGGTGCTGGACACAGCTTTCATTCTAGCAGGAGTCTGAGGAGAGAATGCTGCTCCCATCCCTTCATTCTCCTCCGCCTCAGTAATGAGGGGTGTAGGCTGTTCGTCTCCTCCCTCAGTCCCCCTCTCCTTCACCTCCTCCATCCCCACTGTACTGGAGGTGTTCAGACACTCCTTCTATAAAGAGTCAAACAGATGTTACATAGAATATTTACATTCGGAAAGTATTCAGACCCCTTCACTTTTTTGTTACGTTATAACCTTATTCTAAAATAGATTACATTGTTTTCCCCTCTCATCAATCTACACACAATGCCCCATAATGACAAAGCAAAAACCAGTTTTTTTTTAAATGTTTGCGAATGTATAAAAGTATAAAAAAACTGAAATATCACAAGTCTTCTTGAGTATGACGTTACAAGCTTGGCACACCTGTATTTGTGGAGTTTCTCCCATTCTTCTCTGCAGATCCTCTCAAGCTGTCAGGTTGGATGGGGAGCATTGCTACACAGCTATTTTCAGGACTCTCCAGAGATGTTTGATTGGCTTTAAGTCCGGGCTGTGGCTGGGCCACTCATGGACACTCAGAGACTTGTCCTGAAGCCACTCCTCCGTTGTCTTGGCTGTGTGTTTAGTGTCGTTGTCCTGTTGAAACGTGAAATTTTGCCTCATTCTGAGATCCTGAGGGCTCTGGAGCAGGTTTTCATCAAGGATCTCTCTGTACTTTGCTCAGTTCATCTTTCCTTCAAGCCTGACTAGTCTGCCTGCCACTGAAAAACATTCCCACAGAATGATGCTGCCACCACCATGCTTCACAGTAGGGATGGTGCCAGGTTTCCTCCAGACGTGACGCTTGTCTTTCAGGCCAAAGAGTTCAATCTTGGTTTCATCAGATGAGAGAATGTTGTTTCTCATGGTCTGAGAGTCTGTTAGGTGACTTTTGGCTAACTCTAAGCGGGCTGTCATGTGCCTTTTACTGAGAAGTGGCTTCCATCTGGTCACTCTAGTATAAAGGCCTGATTGGTGGAGTGCTGGAGAGATGGTTGTCCTTCTGGAAAGTTCATCCCATCTCCAATGAGGAACTCTAGAGCTCTGTCAGAGTGACCATTAGGTTCTTGGTCAGCTCCATGTCCAAGGCCCTTCTCCTCTGATTGCTCAGTTTGGCTGGACGGCCAGCTCTAGGAAGAGTCTTGGTGGTTCCGAACTTCTTCCTTTTAAGAATGATGGAGGCCACTGTGTTCTTGGAGACCTTCAATGCTGCAGCAATGTTTTGGTACCCTTCCCCAGATCTGTGCTTCGACACAATCCTGTCTCGGAGCTCTACGGACAATTCCTTTGACCTCATGGCTTGGTTTTTGCTCTGACATGCACTATCAACTGTGTGACCTTATATAGACAGGTGTATGTCTTTCCAAATCATGTCCAATCAATTTAATTTAAGTTCAAGGATGATCAATGGAAACAGGATGGACCTGAGCTCAATTTCGATAAATAAGGTATTTCTGTTTTTCATTTTTAATAGATTAGAAAACATTTCTAAAAACCTGCTTTTGCTTTGTCATTATGGGGTAGTGTGTGTATATTGATGAGGAAAACATTCCATTTAATACATTTAAGAATAAGGCTGTAAGGTTACAAAATGTGGAAAAAGTGAAGGGGTCTGAATACTTTCAGAATGCACTGTATAACAAGAGCGTTACGTGGCCTCCTAAATGGCACCCTATTCCTTACATAGTGCACTACTTTTAACCAGAGCCTTGGGCACTGATCAAAAGTAGTGCAGAGTACACTTTAAGGGAATAGGGAGCCATTTGGGACGCACAACTGTATGCCGTATATAACAGAATCATGAATCTACAGAACAGTGCTTCATCAGTGTCCTGTCACTGAATAGGTCTGTGTCCATGTTCTCTTCTAACTGATGCTGATGTTACTTGGAGTGTGATTTTACAGCAGTACAACGTTGTTGAATACTGATATTATTATATTCTAATAATAAAGAGCAGACCTGTTCCTCTAGTAAACTTCCCTCCTCCTGGTCTGAAGCATGTATTCCATCTGGAGGACGGATTTAAAACATTTTACCACCAGAATCATTTTAAACTGGAAATGGGCCCACAAAGTGAAAGCCCAGAAATGAAGCATTGAAGATCCTAACCATTGAAGATCCTAAACATTGAAGATCCTAAACATTGAAGATCTGGGTAAGACCACAGGTCACATGTGAAGTCCTCCATTGAAGATCCTAACAATTGAATTCCTAAACTAAGATGAAGATCCTCCATTGAAGATCCTACCTGAAACATTGATCCTAACCATGAAGATCCATGGCCATCCTGAAATCCTAGGACCATTGAAGATGACTGACCACTCTTGAAGATGAACTGATCCCATTGATCCAAACATTGAAATCCTAACCATTGAAGATCCTAAACATTGAAGATCCTACCCATTGCCTCTGGGTATGACCACAGGTCACAGTGTGTGTCTCCTTGTGATGGAGGGTGAGCAACGGTCTTCTCTAGATGTTCTTCAATTCCCTCTCCGTGTTTCTCATGGCCATCCTGCAAAAGGACCAGAGGAAGATGACTGACCACTCTTGTCTAGACTGAACTGAGTCCCAGCATCCAGGCTAAAGATACCTTAGGCTTGGAGAGATGGGAGGAGGAGAGAGATACTTGAGAGAGATAGGTGAAGGAGAGAGATAGCTACCTGGGAGAGATAGGAGGAGGAGAGATATATACCTGGGAGAGATAGGAGGTTGGAGATGGCTACCTGGGAGAAATGGAGGGAGGAAAAAGATAGATACCTGGGAGGAGGATGAGAGAGATAGATACCTGGGATAGATGGGAGGAGGATGAGAGAGAGAGATGCCTGGGAGAGATAGGAGGAGGATGAGAGAGATAGATACCTGGGAGAGATAGGAGGAGGAGAGAGATAGATACCTGGGAGAGATGGAGGAGGAGGAGAGAGATAGATACCTGGGAGAGATGGGAGGAGGAGAGAGATAGATACCTGGGAGAGATGGAGGGAGGAGGAGAGAGATAGATACCTGGGAGAGATGGAGGGAGGAGAGAGATAGATACCTGGGAGAGATGGAGGGAGGAGAGAGATAGATACCTGGGATAGATGGGAGGAGGATGAGAGAGAGAGATGCCTGGGAGAGATAGGAGGAGGAGGAGAGAGATAGATACCTGGGAAACATGGAGGGAGGAGAGAGATAGATACCTGGGAGAGATGGGAGGAGGAGAGAGATAGATACCTGGGAAACATGGAGGAGGAGGAGAGAGATAGATACCTGGGAAACATGGAGGGAGGAGAGAGATAGATACCTGGGAAACATGGAGGGAGGAGAGAGATAGATACCTGGGAGAGATGGAGGGAGGAGAGAGATAGATACCTGGGAAACATGGAGGGAGGAGAGAGATAGATACCTGGGAAACATGGAGGGAGGAGGAGATATATACCTGGGAAACATGGAGGGAGGAGGAGATATATACCTGGGAAACATGGAGGGAGGAGGAGATATATACCTGGGAAACATGGAGGGAGGAGAGAGATAGATACCTGGGAGAGATGGAGGGAGGAGGAGATATATATATATATATACCTGGGAAACATGGAGGGAGGAGATGTCTAGTGGAGACTGATGGTCATCCTCAGTCTGAGCCGATGACTGTCTGTGAGACTCTGCTGCCGTCAATAGACCAGAGATGCTGGACAGAAAAGTTGAGAAATGCTCACCTTATCTGACACTCTTTCAGAGGCAATAAGGACACTCCTGACCTATAAAACCACTCATCAAAATCTAGAACTGACCCTTAACTTAACCCTAACCAATTCTGAAATTAAATATCTGGGGTGAGCTCTTTTACCATATGCTACTCCAAATATTGCAATACCTGATATAATCATTTTGGGCTGGTAATGACTATATCATTCCAGACTACAATGGTTAATATTTTATACGATATTATAATCACATTCTCATTAAATAATCTTTGTGTGGTGAAAAAATAAGGCTTAGTTAATTTATTTAGACTTCATTTACCGTATTGATACAGCCTAACAAATAAAACTGTTCAAATAAAGTATGGTCTTGAACATCACAATATACCTTCTTGCACTTCCCGACATATTGTCAATGTCAAATATCACGATATTCAATTTCATCATATATCGGCTCAACCCTAATCGTTTTGCATGTCAGTGAGTTTCGGTTGACATTAGCCGTGCAAAAGGATACCTTTCCAATGGGTTTTCGATGGACAATGTTTGACCTGAGGGAAGAAAGAAATAAGCTTGTATCAAACCAAAGACACAGGATATTCAGTGGACTAAAACGTGTTAGTTACCTAGTAGAGGATATTGGTTACCATTTGGTTACCGAGTACAGTGTTTCTGACTTGCCTAGTTAAATACATTTAAAAAAATCTAGTTTCCCAACTCCAGTCCTCCGGTACAGCCAGCAGCACAACGGGCAAAGTCACCTGATTGGGGTTTGGGGTGGCAGGTAGCCTAGTGGTTAGAGCATTGGGCCAGTGACCGAAAGGTTGCAAGATCAAATCCCCAAGCTGACAGGGTAAAAATCTGTCATTCTAACCCTGAACTAGGCAGTTAACCCACTGTTCCTAGGCCTTCATTGTAAATATAAATTTGTTCTTAACTGACTTGCTTAGTTAAATAAAGATGAAATATAGTAATCCAGGGCTTGATGACTGGTTGACAAGTTGAGTCAGGTGTGTATACTGTAAGGAATCATTGTCCCAGTAGTTACCTAGTAGATCCTGCAGAGCCTTCTCTTTGGCTGTTATCTGGTCCTCACAAACTTTAATCCTGCTTTCCAGCTCTTCTTTTCCTGACTGAATCATCAGCAGCTGCTTGGCCAGAGGGTTCTGGCAGTAACTCTCTTTGTGCTGCTGGAAAACCTTCCTGTAGCGCTCTATTCTCTCCTGGTACACTTTCCTACAGCAGACACATTGGAGGCCAAAGTATAACTGATTCAGTGTTACGGGTTGTCTAATAATTCTGTGCTTTTTCACTGTAAATGACCATGATGTGAATGTTAAGAAAAAATGTAGGCCTACATGTCTTGATTACAGTTGTCTCGTCTCCTCTCCAATTCAGCCTGCAGCGTCTTCTCATACTGCAGCATGAGGCCATTAGTTCCCTTTAGACTGCAAGAGAGGGGGTACCATGATACAAGAATTCACAGCAGGGCCTGCATTCACAAAGTGTCTCAGAGTGCTGTCCAGGATCACGTCCCCCCATCTATATAATAATATTCATTATCATCTACTGTAAAGGGCAAAACTGATCCTAGATCAGCACTCCTACTCTGATATGTTTTGTGAATGCAATCCAAAGCTAGGGCAGACGTTGCAGTAAATGGATCTTTATATAAACTAGGGTACCAACCTACACTACATGACCAGAAGTATGTGGACACCTGCTCGTTGAACATCTAATTCCATTCAGCCAAAAGAGCATTTGTGAGTTCGGGCACTGATGTTGGGCGGTTAGGCCTGGCTAAAAGTCGGCGTTCCAAATCAACCCAAAGGTGTTCGATGGGGTTGAGGTCAGGGCTCTGTGCAGGCAAGTCAAGTTCTTCCACACTGATCTTGACAAACCATTTCTGTATGGACCTCGCTTTGTGCGGGGGAATTGTCATGCTGAAAAGGAAAGGGCCTTCCCAAAACTGTTGCTACAAATTTGGAAGCACAGTCTAGAATATAATTATATGCTGTAGCATTAAGATTTCCCTCCACTGGAACTAAGAGACTTAACCCAAACCATGAAAAAGAGCCAAAAACCATTATTCCTCCTCCATCTAACTTTACAGTTGCCAATATGCATTGGGGCAGGTAGCGTTCTCCTGGCATCCGGCAAACCCAGATTTGTCCGTCGAACTGCCAGATGGTGAAGCGTGATTCATCACTCCAGAGAACACGTTTCCACTGCTCCAGAGTCCAATGGCGACAAGCTTTACACCACTCCACACGACACTTGGCATTGAGCATGGTGATCTTAGGCTTGTGTGTGGCTGCTTGTCCACGGAAACCCATTTCATGAAGCTCCTAACGAACAGTTATTGTGCTGACGTTGCTTCCAGAGGCAGTTTGGAACTTGGTAGTGAGTGTTGCAACTGAAGACAGACAATTTTTATGCGCTACGTGCTTCAGCACTCGGCAGTCCTGTTCTGTGAGCTTTTATGGCCTACCAGCCAGGACAACACAAGAGTGGGTTCGGAACAAGTCTCAATGTCCTTGAGTGGCCCAGCCAGAGCCCGCACTTGAACCCGATCGAACATCTCTGGAGAGACCTGAAAATGGCTGCTCAGCAACGCTCCCCATCCAACCTGACAGAGCTTGAGAGGATCTGCAGAGAAGAATGGGAGAAACTCCCCAAATAGAGCTGTACCAAGCTTGTAGTGTCATACCCAAGAACACTTGAGGCTGTAATAGCTGCCAAAGGTGCATCAACAAAGTACTGAGTAAAGAGTCTGAATACTTACGTAAATGTGATATTTCCGTTGTGTACATTTTTATTAATTTGCATAAAATTCTAAAAACCTGTTTTTGTTTTTTCATTATTGGTATTGTATGCAGATTAATGAGAGGAAACAATTATTTAATACATTTTAGAATAAGGCTGTATCGTAACGAAATGTGGAAAATTCAAGGGGTCTGAATACTTCCCGAATGTCGCCACTTGCTTCAATTGAAAGGTCCTACCTTCTATTGAGGGGGAGGGGATTCTATATCCTTATTCTTAAAGTGGCAAAGGTCCTATCTTCTATTGAGGGGGAGGAGGCTCAATATCATTATTCTTAAAGTGGTAATGGTCCTACCTTCTATTGAGGGGGCTCTATATCCTTATTCTTAAAGTGGTAATGGTCCTACCTTCTATTGAGGGGGCTCTATATCCTTATTCTTAAAGTGGTAATGGTCTACCTTCTATTGAGGGGGCTCTATATCCTTATTCTTAAAGTGGTAATGGTCTACCTTCTATTGAGGGGGCTCTATATCCTTATTCTTAAAGTGGTAATGGTCTACCTTCTATTGAGAGGGCTCTATATCCTTATTCTTAAAGTGGTAATGGTCTACCTTCTATTGAGGGGGTTCTATATCCATTGTACAACATTGAGGTCCTTGAAAATTATAATGAAGTACTTAAAAAAGTCCTTGAAAGTCCTTGAATTTGACTTGATAAACCCTGCTTAAAGTATGTATAGTTATGGGCATATATTCACTTGCATTCCTCTCATCTAAGTACACATGTGGAACTGCATGAAAACCTTTCTATTTTTGTTTCAAACCATTTTGAAATGTTGATTCCAATGTCACAAAATGGCCCCATTATTTATAAAGACCCACCTACGAAAAACACAACAAACTTTTGCTTTACTTTTTCGTATTGCCTTTGAGATGCTTCACAATGTTCTGCTTATGATGAGATTCCTCCTCAAGCTTCCTGATGTTTTTCTGGATCCCTATGATGTAGGATTTCTTCTCAGCAACATTGGCTTTGCCGACTGGTGATAAAATAAAATAAACTGATTAATGAACACCACACAGCTAAAACATAAGACAACCACAACAGAAATGGTTACCTATGGCCTGCCCTTGATATGATGTTATTAAAGGCCTGAGAGACTGTAGGATTGTCCCACTTTTTTGTTTCATCAAGTTTTTCAATTCATTGGTACAGAGTAAAGTACAGAGTAAAGGAAACCTGGAACCATCCCTATGGTGAAGCATGGTGGTGGCAGCATCATGCTTTGGGGATGTTTTTCAGTGGCAGGGAGACTAGTCAGGATGGAGGGAAAGATGAACAGAGCAAAGTACAAATAGATCCTTGATGAAACCCTGATCCAAAGAGCTCAGGATCTCAGAATGAGGGAGAAGGTTCACCTTCCATCAGGACAATGACCTTAAGCACACAGCCAAGACTTTGTGACAAGTCTCAATGTCCTTGAGTGGCCCAGCCAGTGTCTGGACTTGAACCCGATCAAACATCTCTGGGGCGGCAGTGTAGCCTAGTGGTTAGAGCGTTGGACTAGTAACCGGAAAGTTGCAAGTTCAAACCCCTGAGCTGACAAGGTACAGATCTGTTGTTCTGCCCCTGAACAGGCAGTTAACCCACTGTTCACTGTTCCTAGGCCATCATTGAAAATAAGAATTTGTTCTTAACTGACTTGCCTAGTTAAATAAAGGTAAAATAAAATAAAAAAAATCTCTGGAGAGACCTGAAAATAGCTGTGTAGCGACGCTCCCCATCCAACCTGACAGAACTTGAGAGGATCTGCAGAGAAGAATGGGAGAAACTCCCCAAATACAGGTGTTCCAAGCTTGTAGTGTCATACCCAAGAAGACTTGAGGCTGTAATCGCTGCCAAGGGTGCTTCAACAAAAGTACAGAGTAAAGGGTCTGAATACTTCTGTAAATGTGATATTGCCTGGTTTTGTTATTTTATAAATGTGCAAACATTTCTAAAAACCTGGCTTTGCTTTGCTTTGTCAAAGTGGGTTATTGTGTGTAGATTGATGGCGGGACGGACGGACTATTAAATTCATTTTAGAATAAGGCTTTAACGTAACAAAATGGTGTCTGGGGTCTGAATACTTTCCGAATGCACTGTATATACAGTATGTATATAGAGTGGGGTCCCAAATGATTGACCCCCCTTATAAGGATGAGCAATAATGACTCTATAAAATAAATAATTCAAATACTGAGCTACTTTGTACGCTAAAGAAAATGTGAGATTATATTATTTTATGCTAATACAACCCAGAGAAAGATATTTTCTTTAACAAGTAATGTTTTCTCCCAAAAAGGTTGGGGTAAAAATTATTTACACCCCTAAAGATTCTTATAAATAATGTGGTCAAATGTGTAGTATTTGGTCATATTCCAAGTACACAATGACTACATAAAGCTTGTGACTCTACAAATGTGTTGGATGCAATAAAATATCAACGGTAAATAATGTATTGTATCATTTTGGAGTCAAACACTTCTACATTAATGTGGATGCTACCATGATTACAGATAATCCTGAATGAATGGTGAATAATGATGACTGAGATAGAGGGTAAATGATCAAACCACCAAGACATGCTAACCTCTCACCATTACCAATAACAGGGGAGGTTAGCATGTCTTGGGATTATGATCTAACCTCTCACCATTACCAATATCAGGGGAGGTTAGCATGTCCTGGGATTATGATCTAACCTCTCACCATTACCAATAACAGGGGAGGTTAGCATGTCTTGGGATTATGATCTAACCTCTCACCATTACCAATAACAGGGTAGGTTAGCATGTCTTGGGATTATGATCTAACCTCTCACCATTACCAATAACAGGGGAGGTTAGCATGTCTTGGGATTATGATCTAACCTCTCACCATTACCAATAACAGGGGAGGTTAGCATGTCTTGGGATTATGATCTAACCTCTCACCATTACCAATATCAGGGAGGTTAGCATGTCTTGGGATTATGATCTAACCTCTCACCATTAACAACAACAGGGGAGGTTAGCATGTCTTGGGATTATGATCTAACCTCTCACCATTACCAATATCAGGGGAGGTTAGCATGTCTTGGGATTATGATCTAACCTCTCACCATTACCAATAACAGGGGAGGTTAGCATGTCTTGGGATTATGATCTAACCTCTCACCATTACCAATAACAGGGGAGGTTAGCATGTTTTGGGATTATGATCTAACCTCTCACCATTACCAATAACAGGGGAGGTTAGCATGTCCTGGGATTATGATCTAACCTCTCACCATTACCAATAACAGGGGAGGTTAGCATGTCCTGGGATTATGATCTAACCTCTCACCATTACCAATATCAGGGGAGGTTAGCATGTCTTGGGATTATGATCTAACCTCTCACCATTACCAATAACAGGGGAGGTTAGCATGTCTTGGGATTATGATCTAACCTCTCACCATTACCAATAACAGGGAGGTTAGCATGTCTTGGGATTATGATCTAACCTCTCACCATTACCAATAACAGGGGAGGTTAGCATGTCTTGGGATTATGATCTAACCTCTCACCATTACCAATAACAGGGGAGGTTAGCATGTCTTGGGATTATGATCTAACCTCTCACCATTACCAATATCAGGGGAGGTTAGCATGTCTTGGGATTATGATCTAACCTCTCACCATTAACAACAACAGGGGAGGTTAGCATGTCTTGGGATTATGATCTAACCTCTCACCATTACCAATATCAGGGGAGGTTAGCATGTCTTGGGATTATGATCTAACCTCTCACCATTACCAATAACAGGGGAGGTTAGCATGTCTTGGGATTATGATCTAACCTCTCACCATTACCAATAACACGGGAGGTTCGCATGTCCTGGGATTATGATCTAACCTCTCACCATTACCAATAACAGGGGAGGTTAGCATGTCCTGGGATTATGATCTAACCTCTCACCATTACCAATAACAGGGGAGGTTAGCATGTCCTGGGATTATGATCTAACCTCTCACCATTACCAATAACAGGGGAGGTTAGCATGTCCTGGGATTATGATCTAACCTCTCACCATTACCAATAACAGGGGAGGTTAGCATGTCTTGGGATTATGATCTAACCTCTCACCATTACCAATAACAGGGGAGGTTAGCATGTCTTGGGATTATGATCTAACCTCTCACCATTACCAATAACAGGGGAGGTTAGCATGTCTTGGGATTATGATCTAACCTCTCACCATTACCAATAACAGGGGAGGTTAGCATGTCCTGGGATTATGATCTAACCTCTCACCATTACCAATAACAGGGGAGGTTAGCATGTCTTGGGATTATGATCTAACCTCTAACCATTACCAATAACAGGGGAGGTTAGCATGTCTTGGAGGTATGATCTAACCTCTAACCATTACCAATAACAGGGGAGGTTAGCATGTCTTGGAGGTATGATCTAACCTCTCACCATTACAATAACAGGGGAGGATAGCATGTCTTGGGATTATGATCTAACCTCTCACCATTACCAATAACAGGGGAGGTTAGCATGTCTTGGGATTATGATCTAACCATTACCAATAACACCATTACCAATAACAGGGGAGGTTAGCATGTCTTGGGATTATGATCTAACCTCTCACCATTACCAATAACAGGGGAGGTTAGCATGTCTTGGGATTATGATCTAACCTCTCACCATTACCAATAACAGGGGAGGTTAGCATGTCTTGGGATTATGATCTAACCTCTCACCATTACCAATAACAGGGGAGGTTAGCATGTCTTGGGATTATGATCTAACCTCTCACCATTACCAATAACAGGGGAGGTTAGCATGTCTTGGGATTATGATCTAACCTCTCACCATTACCAATAACAGGGGAGGTTAGCATGTCTTGGAATTATGATCTTTGACCCTCTGTAACTTTGTCACTCATCATTATTCACGATTCATTACAATAATGTAGAAGTGTTTGGAAACGTATTCTATTCTTATTTATAATAAAAGTGACTCCAAAATCACACAATATATTATTTAACTATTGGGCAAAAAATAACCTGAAATACACTAAAACTAACTGCAAATACATCCAATAAGTTTGTAGAGTCACGAGCTAGATGTACTGTAAGCATTGCATGTCAGGAATATGGGACCAAATATACAAAACTTTATTTATATACGATTCTTTAGCGGTGTCAATGATATTGACCCCTACCTTTTTGAGAAAAAAATAATATTACCTGTTAAAGAAAATACATCTTTCTCTGAACAATTGTGTTAGTAAAATATTATATTTCCCTTTTTTTCTGCATACAATATACAGTTGAAGTTGGAAGTTTACATACACTTAGGTTGGAGTCATTAAAACTTTTTTCAACCACTCCACAAATTTATTTTTAACAAACTATAATTTTGGCAAGTCGGTTAGGGCATCTACTTGGTGCATGACACAAGTAATTTTTCCAACAATTGTTTACAAACAGATAATTTCACTTATAATTCACTGTGTCACAATTCCAGTGGGTCAGAAGTGTACATACACTAAGTTGACTGTGCCTTTAAACAGCTTGGAAAATTCCAGAAAAGGATGTCATGGCTTTAGAGGCCTCTGTTAGGCAAATTAACATAATTTGAGTCAATTGGAGGTGTACCTGTGGATGTATTTCAAGGCCTTCAAACTCAGTGCCTCTTTGCTTGCCATCATGGGAAAATTAAAAGAAATCGGCCAAGACCTCAGAAAACAAAGTGTCGATCTCCACAAGTCTGGTTCATCCTTGGGACCAATGTCCAAACGCCTGAAGGTACCACGTTCATCTGTACAAACAATAGTACGCAAGTATAACACCATAGGACCACACAGCCATCATACCGCTCAGGAAGGAGACGCGTTCTGTCTCTTAGAGATGAACGTACGAGACGGCCTACAGGGAGGAGGTGAGGGCCCTCGGAGTGTGGTGTCAGGAAAATAACCTCACACTCAACGTCAACAAAACAAAGGAGATGATCGTGGACTTCTGGGAACAGCAGAGGGAGCACCCCCTTATCCACATCGACGGGACAGTAGTGGAGAGGGTAGTAAGTTTTAAGTTCCTCGGCGTACACATCACAGACAAAATGAATTGGTCCACCCACACAGACAGCGTGGTGAAGAAGGCGCAGCAGCACCTCTTCAACCTCAGGAGGCTGAAGAAATTTGGCTTGTCACCAAAAGCACTCACAAACTTTTACACAATCGAGAGCATCCTGTCAGGCTGTATCACCGCCTGGTACTGCAACTGCTCCGCCCACAACCGTAAGGCTCTCCAGAGAGTAGTGAGGTCTGCACAACGCATCACCGGGGGCAAACTACATTTACATTACATTTAAGTCATTTAGCAGACGCTCTTATCCAGAGCGACTTACAAATTGGTGAATTCACCTTCTGACATCAGTGGAACAGCCACTTTACAATAGTGCATCTAAATCATTTAAGGCAAACTACCTGCCCTCCAGGACACCTACAGCACCCGATGTCCCAGGAAGGCCATAAAGATCATCAAGGACAACAACCACCCGAGCCACTGCCTGTTCACCCCGCTATTATCCAGAAGGCGAGGTCAGTACAGGTGCATCAAAGCAGGGACCGAGAGACTGAAAAACAGCTTCTATCTCAAGGCCATCAGACTGTTAAACAGCCATCACAAACATTGAGTAGCTGCTGCCAACATACTGACTCAACTCCAGCCACTTTAATAATGGAAAAATGTATGTAAAAAAATGTATCACTAGCCACTTTAAACAATGCCACTTAATATAATGTTTACATACCCTACATTACTCATCTCATATGTATATACTGTACTCTATACCATCTACTGCATCTTGCCTATGCCGTTCTGTACCATCACTCATTCATATCTTTATGTACATATTCTTTATCCCTTTACACTTGTGTGTATAAGGTAGTTGTTGTGAAATTGTAAGGTTAGATTACTCGTCGGTTATTACTGCATTGTCGGAACTAGAAGCACAAGCATTTCGCTACACTCGCATTAACATCTGCTAACCATGTGTATGTGACAAATAAAATTTAATTTGATTTCACTTTGGTGCGAAATTGCAAATAAATCCCAGAACAACATCAAAGGACCTTGTGAAGATGCTGGAGGAAACAGGTACAAAAGTATCTATATCCATAGTAAAAACGAGTCCTATATCGACATAACCTGAAAGGCCGCTCAGCAAGGAAGAAGCCATTGCTCCAAAACCGCCATAAAAAAACAGACTACAGTTCGCAACTGCACATGGGAAAAAAGATCGTACTCTGGCCATAATGACCATCATTATGTTTGGAGGAAAAGGGGGGAAGCTTGCAAGCCGAAGAACACCATCCCAACCGTGAAGCACGGGGGTGGCAGCGTCATGTTGTGGGTGTGCTTTGCTGCAGGAGGGACTGGTGCACTTCACAAAATAGATGGTATCATGAGGTAGGAAAATTATGTGGATATATTGAAGCAACATCTCAAGACATCAGTCAGGAAGTTCTAGCATGGTCGCAAATGGGTCTTCCAAATGGACAATGACCCCAAGCATATTTCCAATGTTGTGGCAAAATGGCTTAAGGACAACAAAGTCAAGGTATTGGAGTGGTCATCACAAAGCCCTGACCTCAATCCTATAGAAAATTTGTGGGCAGAACTGAAAAGGCATGTGAGAGCAAAAAGGCCTACAAACCTGACTCAGTTACACCAGCTCTGTCAGGAGGAATGGGCCAAAATTCACAAACTTATTGTGGGAAGCTTGTGGAAGGCTACCTGAAACGTTTGACCCAAGTTAAATAATTTAAAGGCAATGCTACTAAATACTAATTGAGTTTATGTAAACTTCTGACCCACTGGGAATGTGATGAAAGAAATAAAAGCTGAAATAAATAATTATCTCTACTATTATTCTGACATTCCACATTCTTAAAATAAAGTGGTGATCCTAACTGACCTAAAAAAGTGAATTTTTACTTGGATTAAATGTCAGGAATTGTAAAACATTGAGTTTAAATGTATTTGGCTAAGGTGTATGTAAACTTCCAACTTCAACTGTAGCTCAGTATTTTAATGATTTATTCTACAGTCATTATTGCTCATATTTTTCAAGGGGGTCAATAATTTGGGACCCCATTGTATGAATATTTTAAAAACTACCACCCCGCACTCCGAATATATTTAAAATCTCTTGTGAAATAAAAACATATACATAAATATACCTTACATAGTACATCTATTAAACAATACATCACAATACATACATCAGAAATAGTTACAAATGATAGAGATCTGTTCATGGATGTACAGGTCTGTTGGATAAAAGTTCTGAAATGTTCGCTGCTGCTTTTTTCCCAGGTGTCCAGGGTGGACACCCTGGCCCTGTGAATCCTGGCCGTGGACAGTTCCATAAGGACAATTTCCTGAAATGTGAGCAGCCATTGCAGCAATGGTAACTGATGAGGTGGAAACCACCTTCATTAAATACTTTTACTTGGCAGCTGTGGTTCCTGCCAACCACATCTCCATGGGCATTCTGTCAAGTGCAATTCAGTAATCACAAAGCAAAATCACTATTGGATGTAATGACAATATTTGGTCTATAAGTACAGAGATTATATCATTGACTTTCCCCCAGAATTCAACCACCCCCCGGGGCAATATAGCACATACTGAAAAGTACCATGGTCCCCTGTGGAGCAGAATTCACATAAAAGCGATGGACTAACGTTATCCCACTTCTGACACCAATGTAGCTGTTAACAGCTGAAAAGGGCTTGAACCTGTCACCATGAGATAGCCAGTCACCCCATATCTCTAGCTGCCTTCTGTGAGGCGACACCATCACTTACTTTGAATCTGTTGATTGATCTGATCCCTCTTCTGAGCGATGTCACTGGTTTGCAGAGCTATAAATCAGCAAAGAAAAGCAACCAGTTAGCCATTGAACTCCTGTAAATCACCAGCTATGGTTAGGGTATAATGGAATAAAGGTCAAAGTTGAAAACATACCGAGCTGGAGAAGTAAGCTGTCCATACTGCCCAGGGAATCATGGTCATCCATTTCAATAGGTCTCACAAACAGGGACGGTCAAACGGTTAACAGTTAGCAAGCTGTTAGCTAGCTAGCATTACATACACCTTTATTAAGCAAGGTGCAGCAGTAAAACAAAGAATTAAAACGTTTTTGGCAGGCAAAAAACGAAACTACAGCTCACTTTCAACACAAACGTTTAGGCTACAAATCATTAAAAATGTATATATATATATATATATATGTATTTTAAATATTGGCTATAGCTGACTGACTGACTGACTGACTGACTTGACGCGCTAAGGAACTTAGCGTTACATCAGTTACCATCTGCGTTGACTGCGTTGTTAAGGCGACCACGCGCGCGCGGCTGTCCGTCTTCAACTCCAGCGCAGCGCTTTGGCGCGATCTACCACCGGAACCTGCAACCGGAACCTATTCATTAATCGAATGGTTGTCCTTTTTCTCTTATAGTTACAGCTGGTGGCGACAAAACACTTTACATTCTTGTTGTCAAACCTTGACGCGCTGGTTGAAACGTGCCAATGCGGGGTAGTGGGAGGAAGGAGGGAAGCAGAAGTGTAGTTTGAAGTTGAAAGCACGTCGAGTACAGTTAGCGAGAAAGATGAGTGAAGTGACGACAGTGAAGTCCAATAATATAAATTATTGCGTCGAAATTATTGACGCATGAAGTGGACAGCTTAGATTTTCAGAGCAGGGCACCGGTAAAAAGGTGTTATCGCTGCCGTCCCGATGGACATTTATAATCAATATCTTAGGTAAGAAATTCCAGGAGTAGTTAATGCCCGTAAGGAGAATGGGGAAAAGGATCCAAGTTTATATGTATTATTGATGTTTGATGTGTATTTATCACCCTCTGTAAAGTTGGGATATATAAGATATGCTGTAAGAACATTTGTACAAAACCTGATCTAATGCAAAGAAGTGTAATAATTTGTCCATGTGCCAAGTCTTTGCAGACGGTAGGAATGTGTTATTTTAGAGTCCGTGAACGTAAAATGTTTCAACTGTGGTGGGGATCGTATTCCTGAATTCCCAGAGTGCCCTGTTAGAGTGAAAGAGGTTGCATGTCAAGGATCAGGGCTGTACAGCAAATCTCCTATGTGGAGGTGGTGAAGAGTGTTGGAGTGGCAACAGTTTTGAAGAAGACATGGTGGCAGATACAACACAACAAGTTGCAAATGACAATAACATTTCGTTATTGATAGTTTATGGAATGTATTATTATATTTTTCAGCATTTTTCCCTTTTCGGATCTTTATTATCCACCTGTACAGTAGGTGGCGGAATGCACATATAATTCCTGCGAACGCCATTATACCAAAGAAGAAGACCATGACCTGTGCTCATGATTGATTTTCCACTTTGCAGAAGATTGGGTTGGCATCAATGTGTTGCCACCCTCATGTCCAAGGTGGAGTTTAACATGGTGAGTTGATTGTCAGTTAAAATACCATGCTAAGGCTTTCGACTCGATCAATCACCGTATTCTTATCGGCAGACTCAACAGCCTTGGTTTCTCAAATGACTGCCTCGCCTCGTTCACCAACGACTTCTCAGATAGAGTTCAGTGTGTCAAATCGGAGGTCCTGTTGTCTGGACCTCTGGCAATCTCTATGGTGGTACCACAGGGTTCAATTCTCAGGCCGACCCTTTTCATCAATGATGTCACTCTTGCTGCGGGTGATTGTTTGATCCACCTCTACGCAGACGACACCATTCTGTATACATCTGGCCCTTCTTTGGACACTGTTAACAAACCTCCAAACGAGCTTCAATGCCATACAACACTCCTTCCGTGGCCTCCAACTGCTCTTAAACGCTAGTAAAACTAAATGCACGCTCTTCAACCAATCGCTGCCCTCACCCACCCTCCCGACTAGCATCACTACTCTGGACGGTTCTGACTTAGAATATGTGGAAAACTACAAATACCTAGGTGTCTGGTTAGACTGTAAACTCTCCTTCCAGACTCATATTAATCATCTCCAATCCAAAATTAAATCTAGAATCTGCATCCTATTTCGCAACAAAGCATCCTTCACTCCTGCTGCCAAACATACCCTCGTAAAACTGACCATCCTACTGATCCTCGACTTCGGCGATGTCATCTACAAAATAGCCTCGCAACACTCTACTCAGCAAAGTGGATGCAGTCTATCACAGTGCCATCCGTTTTGTCACCATTTACCACCCACCACTGCGACCTGTACACTCTCATCTGCTGGCCTCGCTACATATTCGTCGCGAAACTCACTGGCTCCAGGTCATCTATAAGTCTTTGCTAGGTAAAGCCCTGCCTTATCTCAGTTCACTGGTCACCATAGCAGAACCCACCCGTAGCACGCACTCCAGCAGGTATATTTCACTGGTCATCCCTAAAGCCAAAACTTCCTTTGGCCACCTTTCCTTCCAGTTCTCTGCAGCCAGTGATGGGAACAAATTGCAAAAATCGCTGAAGTTGGAGACATATTTCCCTCACTAACTTTAAACATCAGCTATCTGAGCAGCTTACCGACCGCTGCAGCTATACATAGCCCACCCAACTACCTACCACATCCCCATATATAGGTCTATACCTGGCGCATGTGTATTTGGCGCAAATAAAATTAGATTTTGATCTTTGTTGAATAACTGTTGCCCTGAAAAGCCTCGATAGGACATACAGGAAGTTACCTTTATATCTCCTGTACCTGCATGAAGTAATACTTGACCTTTCTCTAAGCAAGGTTGAAAATATCACATCTAATGCTGTGGCAGGGTGGAAGGAACTCTGGGGTATTCATTCAGCAGACAAAAACATAACCTTTTAGATCCTTTAAAATATTTGTTTATGTTGGTCAGTACCTCTGCTCTATATGAAGGTTCAATCTGTGTGATATGTTGGTCAGTACCTCTGCTCTATATGAAGGTTCAATCTGTGTGATATGTTGGTCAGTACCTCTGCTCTATATGAAGGTTCAATCTGTGTGATATGTTGGTCAGTACCTCTGCTCTATATGAAGGTTCAATCTGTGTGATATGTTGGTCAGTACCTCTGCTCTATATGAAGGTTCAATCTGTGTCTGCTGTTCACTCACTCTTCACTCACATCATGCTTGTTGCTCACCATGAGATACAATATATGGAAATATAACCTGAATGATTTTCACAGTAACAGTGGAGTAATTTTGTCATGCATGTTAAAACCCTATCTTTATGACAATTAGATATTTTAAATAGATTTCAGAAAGAGTTGTATCAAGTATAGACCTATATAAGCTACTGACTGCTCACAGTGGGGTTCAGAGGGGCTTTAACAGCAGGCGGTATGTTCCTCACATGACTATGACAGGCAAAAAGATTGAGGCACCCTGTAGTTGGTTACATATGGAACATTTAAAGGTAAGTTGGTGATAATATTGTCAGCTTATTGACTGTCCTACTATCTGAGGTGTCCGAGTGGCGCAGCGGTCTAAGGCACTGTATCTCAGTGCTCGAGGCATCACTACAGACCCTGGTTTGCAACCAGGCCATGATTTGGAGTCCCATAGGGCGGTGCACAATTGGCCCAGCGTCGTTAGGGTTTGGCCGGGGTAGGCCGTCGTTGTAAATAAGAATTTGTTCTTAACTGACTTGCCTAGTTAAATAAAGATGAATTATAGTAATAATAATAAAAGCCCTGAGGCATTTGAGGGTGATCATGTCATGTAGTCAGCCAATCAAACTGGTGAGGGTTGACTACATTACTGTACAGTAAAACAATATTCCTGACGCTGTGTCCATAACAGAGCACTGAGGGTGTTGACCTACTACAGTTTATCAGTCCGGGTCAGCAACACGTACAGTGTCCTGACTATCTCTAGACCCATGGAGGCCCGGTACTGTAGTTTGGTCGGTGTGTAGCTAGACCTGAACTGTGATTGGATCAATGTTCTAATAGAATGTGACACATTCTAATAATGAGGATTCTGTAAGATACAGCGCTTGTATCTGGAAGCACTTGCTGAGCACATATAATATTATGTCGCCTAGTGGACTACATTGGCATTGCAGTCTCACAATAATTCCATAAAATACAGTTTAAAGGAAGAAATGTGTGAGTCTATTAGTTTTATTTTGCATGAATTAAAATGTTTTTCTTTTATGGTTTTGATTATTTAAAAAAAATCCCCTACAAATCTGCGTTTATAATGGGGTTGAAAAGAGATGTTTCTATCAAATTTACTTTGTTGCAGATAAAAGGCTGTGTGTGTGATAACATAGTTTTTCACTTCAGTTTTCATGTACTGACTAAAAATCTGAAGTTCAATGTGTTTCAATCGCATTTGGAACTCTACCGATTAGTTTTGCCACAACTACTCTGGTCTTGGCACATGCGCTCTATCCAGCATCTTGCCAATGCTGTGGGTAGGTTAGTCTACGTCGGCTATTCCTAGTGGTACGCGCAATGCCATTGGGGTATGCCAAATGAAAATGTCACATTTTCAAACAGTCCATTTAGATTTTCCAACGGGGCTATACAACAACACAATGTTAAATACAGGTAGTCTAGTCAAATAATTAACATCCAATCACATTAACCTTTACACTCTCACTGGAAACCTTCACTCTTGAACAGACATTTAGAAACGAAACATGACAATTTGGATAATCAGCCATGAGAGTTTTTGGAGCGAGAATTAAGATGACTTTCGAGTAGTATGACATGTATAAAAGCAACAGATACCATTAATAAGAAGGGGCTAGAAGTGTCCTATTTGGTGAGTGGCTAGGACAGGCCATCCCCATACTATTGTGGAGGACTTTATTCTTCCTGCTGATATGGCTGGGACAATGCTGGGGGAAAAGGCCCCAAAAGACTATACAGACAAAGCCTTCATCAAACAACACTGTTTCACGACGCATCAGTGACGTGGCAGGAGCTGTTTTGAAACAATTACTGCTTCACATACATGAGTCAACAGACGTGGCGGGCCAGGCACAGCTCCTGGTATACAGGAAGTTTACATACACTTAGGTAGTAGTCCACCACTCCACAAATTTCTTGTTAACAAACTATAGTTTTGGAAAGTTGGTTAGGACATCTAATTTGCATGACACAAGTAATTTTTCCAACAATTGTTTAGAAAGATTATTTCACTGTATCACAATTCCAGTGGGTCAGAAGTTTACATACACTAAGTTGACTGTGCCTTTAAACAGCTTGGAAAATTCCAGAAAATTATATCATGGCATTAGAAGATTCTGATAGGCTAATTGACATAATTTGAGTCAATTGGAGGTGTACCTGTGGATATATTTCAAGGCCTACCTTAAAACTCAGTGCCTCTTTGCTTGATATCATGGCTTTAGAAGCTTCTGATAGGTTACTTGACATAATTTGAGTCAATTGGAGCTGTACCTGTGGCATCATGGGAAAATCAAAAGAAATCAGCCAAGACCTCAGAAAAAAATTGTAGACCTCCACATATCTGGTTCATCCTTGGGAGCAATTTCCAAACGCCTGAAGGTACCACGTTCATATGTACAAATAATAGTATGCAAGTATAAACACCATGGGACCATGCAGCCATCATCATGCTCAGGGAGGAGACACATTCTGTCTCCGAGAGATTAATGTACTTTGGTGTGAAAAGTGCAAATCAATCCCAGAACAACAGAAAAGGATCTTGAGAAGATGCTGGAGGAAACAGGTACAAAAGTATCTATATCCACAGTAAAATGAGTCATATCGACATAACCTGAAAGGCCACTAAGCAAGGAAGAAGCCACTGCTCCAAAACCGCCATGGAAAAAGCCAGACTGTGGTTTGCAACTGCACATAGGGACACAGATCGCACTTTTTGGAAAAATGTCCTCTGGTCTAATGAAACAAAAATAGAACTGTATGGCCATAATGACCATTGTTATGTTCGGAGGAAAAAGGGGGATGCTTGCAAGCCAAAGAACACCATCCCAACTGTGAAGCACGGGGGTGGCAGCATCATGTTGTGGGGGTGCTTTGCTGCAGGAGGGACCTGTGCACCTCACAAAATAGATGGCATCATGAGGTAGGAAAATTATGTGGATATATTGAAGCAACATCTCAAGACATCAGTCAGGAAGTAAAAGCTTGGTCGCAAATGGGTCTTCCAAATGGACAATGACCCCAAGCATCTTTCCAAAGTTGTGGAAAAATGGCTTAAGGACAACAAAGTCAAGGTACTGGAGTGGCCGCCACAAAGCCATGACCTCAATCCTATAGAAAATTTGTGGGCAGACCCGAAAAGGCATGTGTGAGCAAAGAGGCCTACAAACCTGACTCAGTTTCACCAGCTCTGTCAGGAGGAATGGGCCAAAATTCACCCAACTTATTGTGGGAAGCTTGTGGAAGGCTACCCAAAACATTTGACCCAAGTTAAACAATTTAAAGGCAATGCCTTTATACTTATTGAGTGTATGTAAACTTCTGACCCACTGGGAATGTGATGAAAGAAATAAAAGCTGAAATAAATCATTCTCTCTACTATTATTCTGACATTTCACATTCTTAAAATAAAGTGGTGATCCTAACTGACCTAAAACAGGGAATTTTTACTGGGATTAAATGTCAGGAATTGTGAAAACTGAGTTTAAATGTATTTGGCGAAGGTGCATGTAAACTTCCGACTTCAACTGTATCAAAGCTGCAGGCTAAAGTTAAATCTAGACGTGGTTTCCTCTATCGTAATCTCTCCTCTTTCACCCAGCTGCCAAACTAACACTGATTCAGATGACCATCAGATTACGGAGATATAATTTATAGATCGGCAGGTAAGAGTGCTCTCGAGCGGCGAGATGTTCTTTAGCATTCAGCCATCAGATTTACCACCAATGATCCTTATAATACACACAACACTGCGGCAGGGTAGCCTAGTGGTTAGAGTGTTGGACTAGTTCAAATCCCCGAGCTGACAAGGTACAAATCTGTCATTCTGCCCCTGAACAGGCAGTTAACCCACCGTTCCTAGGCCATCATTGAAAATAAGAATTTGTTCTTAACTGACTTGCCTAGTAAAATAAAGATAAAATAAGCTGCACTCTATACTCCTCTGTAAACTGGTCATCTATGTATACCTGTCGCAAGACCCACTAGTTGATGCTTATTTATAAAACCCTGTACGGCCTCACATCCCTGGGTCGCTTGTCTTTTCAGTTCACTGCAACCAGCTACTGGAACGAGCTGCAATAAACACTCAAACTGGACAGTTTTATCTAATTTTCTTCACTCAAAGACTCAATCATGGACACTCTTACGGACAGTTGTGGCTGCTTCGCGTGATGTGTTGTTATCTTTACCTTCTTGCCTTTTGTGCTGTTGTCTGTGCCCTATAATGTTTGTACAATGTTGTGCTGCTGCCATGTTGTGTTGCTACCATGCTGTTTCCATGTCCTGCTGCCATGTTATGTTGTCTTACGTCTCTCTTTATGTAGTGTTGTGTTGTCTCTCTTGTCATGATTGGTGTTTTGTCCCATATTTATATTTAATTTTTTTGTATTTTTAATCCCAGCCCCTGTCCCGCAGGAGGCCTTTTGCCATTTGGTAGACTGTCATTGTAAATAAGTATTTTTTTTAACTGACTTTCCTAGTTAAATAAAGTTCACAATGAACTTCACATGGAGAAAGTACAATGACGCGGGTCTTATTCTGGTGACATGATGATCGATGCTTAACTGCGGTTTAACACATCACAATATTCTCGCTTTTACCCATAATAATCTCATCATGTGTATACTAACCTACTCACAGCGCCTACCCGCACTGAATTGGCAAAATGTTGCATAGAGCGCATGAGCCAAAAATAGAGTAGTTTTGTGACAAAACTGCGATGGAAACCCATTGAATTTTTATTCGGTACATGAACATCTAAGCAGAAAAGTACATTTTTGTGTAGGAACCATTCCTACCTTACGTTTGCTTCCCCTCCGGACTCATTAAAAAGCGAGGGAAAGGGAATCAAGATGGCGCGTTCAGCGAAGGCAAGTCGTTTGAGGTTTACTGACTCATATCTTGCAAGCTATTATTTATTTATGTTCAAGAACTGTAGATAATTATTAAATAATTAATAATATCTACATGCTTGTCCTTACATTTTAGTAGCGAATTGTTCCATTAGTTTGTTAACTTGTGGACTAAACTCCTCAATGAAGGAAGTCCTTCACCGTGGAGTTTAGTCCTCGATAAGTTAGCTAGAATCACTAACGTTAAAGTTGTTTGTGATGATATTGGTGATTTACGCTATGGCTACATCTCTCACTATGTCTTCACGTCAACCCAGGGGTGTATTCATTACGTCTTGCGATGGAAACCTTTTGTCGTTTAACAACCAAACTGAAACGATACGGGGAAGTTCTTAGCTACCTGAATTTGTCAATAAAAACTCAGTTTGAAGTAAACCGTTTCGCAATAGAATTGGCGTAAATACACCATAGGAGTGTGATCGTTCAGTTTTGCAACTGCACTGTTGGGTTTAGAGCTTTAAAGGAAGGCGTTTCACTGTACTTGTGCATGTGACATTAAAACTTGAGAGAATTTAAGTAGGTACTTCCTCATTCCGTTGCTTCTGTTTAAGACAAGTTTTCCAACAGAATCGGTGTAATGAATACAGCCCAGGAAATGTGTTAGCGTCTGTAAACCCGCCCCTTCTGGAGATAAGTGGGTCTTGCCCTTGTGTTCTCCCAAACAAAAACAGCATGTTGCTCAAAGGAGGGGTCTAACTGCTGCAGGCTACATGCATTACTAACTATGAGTCAGAACACAACACCAGTATGTGTGTTGTATTTGAATAATGAAAAGTATGTCCTCTCTGTGTTGCTCAACTAGACAGCGTTGGTTCTGTGTCTGGATGTGGGTTTCTCCATGTCCAACTCTGCCCCGGGACAGGAACTGCCCTTCCAACAGGCCAAGAAAGTCATCCAGAAGTTTGTTCAGCGCCAGGTACTCTCTCTGATTCTGTGGGTGAATCTCCAATTGTATTTCCTAGATTCCTCATGTCCTCTCGCCTTGCATCCTTCTCGAAACCAATTGGAGGAGAAGATCAGAGGACAGGAAACTCAGATCTTTTACTCCAATGTGCTTTGAGAAGGAGACAAGGGAGGAAGCAAACAATCAAGTAAACATTATTGTGATTATTTTTATAAAGAAACTGTGGCTTTGTTTCCAAAATGCGTACTTATGTTCTGTCATGAGCGTGTATGAGAGCCCAAAGTTTTATTTTGAAGTAACTGAAACATAAATATAGGCTATGTTGAATGGGCGTAGATGGTGATGGCTTTCTTACTGCAGCCAGAAGTCGTGCACATTTATGCATGACGTCAGTTAGTCCTGTACTGGAGAAGTGTCTATAAGCGTACTTTGGAGGTCTGGAAAACAAATCAAGCATGGGGAGCATACTTTTTCATTCTCTTTGCCGGGGAGGCTTTCCCATAACACCTTGCGACACCGTGAAAGTTCCCCAAACGAATGAATTGATGGCAAACTAAGTATTACACGTATTTATTCACCAAATGATGTTAATTTATTTTCATATACATTTTGAATTCAAATGTTTAGTCACTGCTTTTTATCAGCCGTTAGCTGAGGTAAGTTAGCTCGTCAGATGCGATGATGTCTCGCTAGCAGGCAAGCTCTTCCTGGTTCCTGGTCACCAGGACAGATGTATAGAACTTGGGAACCTCCCATCCACCAGGAAAAACACCCTATCCCAGGAGTTTATTCAGCAGTGTGCATCATCACTATGTTAGAAGTAGATCCACACGTTATTCTTGATCATGCAGAATTGTCAGCTCATTGTAACATGTGAAGCGAATTTTAAAAATTATTTTATTTAATGAGGCAAATGGTTTCTTCCCCAAGGTACTACACTGTGTGCACAATTTTATTCCTGCCCAGCACAAACACCATGTTCAGCTATTCATCATCTATAATTGAGACCACGTGTCGTTGAATGAGGGGTTAGTGAAGGGATAAAACAAAAACCTATTTGCCCTCAAATACCAAACAATCTGTTCAATGTCATCTCCTTGATGTCCCTTACCTGGGGATGCTAAAAGGTTGATTCTACTGAGCCATTTACTTTATGTTTCGTATGGTCTTTTATTTATTGTTGCATTGTCAGAAAGGAACCTGCAATTAAGCATTTCATTGGACCATGTGTATCCTTCCTGTACATACGACTGAGGAAACTACAATGGACTGCGTTCTTAAAAAAAACTGTTTTAAGGATTCATGCACAGATACAGGAAACCGATAAATGGGTTAATATTATTAGAAACGGCAAGTGTTGATGTCTCCCCATGGAGGCATCTGGGGGCTGCTGTTCATCTGTCTAATCCCCTGCAGGGAGAGAGACAGTCATAATATTACAATGGTGTATTCATTTAATATATGTTCCTGTTTGATATGCATGCATATAATTACATTGAATATGTTCCCCTTTATAATATGCCAGTGTAATCCAATGCATTTAGCTTACATTAGGATGAAGAAGTCTAGGCCTTCTAATCTAGTTGTATTGCATCACATTGCTTATCAACATTAGTTACGGTATTAATGGATAAGGTGAATGTAAAACCAAGCTATCGTGAACATCAGTGTCATTTAATAATATGCATCAGTGTTGTAGTTTTATAAATGTATCACAATGCAAACCTTCCCATTGGAAAGTAAACACCAGCAGTCCTAATGCAGTTAAAGCTCCACAGTAAAACACTGGCTATTTATCCTTCTTAAACACTAAGTAAAATAGCTTATTTCACTATTTCGGATTTTGTTATTCAGCACAATGCATAAAAGCTTACCTGTCCCTCCCGAGTGGCGCAGCAGTCTAAGGCACTGCAGTGCTTGAGGCGTCACTACAGACCTGAGTTCAATCCCAGGCTGTGTCACAACTGGCCGTGACCGGGAGTCCTATACGGTGGCGTACAATTGGCCCAGTGTCGTCCACGTTAGGGGAGTGTTTCCTTGTGTCGTCCACGTTAGGGGAGTGTTTCCTTGTGGTGGGCCTGCAGGCTGACTTCGGTTGTGAGTTGAACTCCGACTCATTGGTTAAGCGGGCGGGCGGGTGTTAAGGAGCACGGTTTGGCCAGTCATGTTTCGGAGGACGCATGACTCGAGCTTCACCTCTCCCGAGCCCGTTGGGAAGTTGCAGCGATAAGACAAGTTCGTAATTGGGGCAAAGAAAGGGGTAAATTGGATAATAATTAGATATCATGAAATTGGGGCGAAGAAGGGGGTAAAACCCTACCATGTGTCCACAACAATGAAGCAGCAGACTAAAGAGTTTGTGAGAGGACACCACGTAAAACGTTTCTGGTTGTCAACTTAATTCACAAACAGGTACTGAGAATCCATTCTGTTACTTGTCATTCTGGTTAGAACTCAATGAATATATATACACTAATAATTCAATATTTAAACTGATTGTCAGAAGGCAGAGTATTGCGGTATTATAAACACTCTACTCTGACCGTACACCATCTTAATTGTCGTATGGTCAAAATCGAGGTAAGCGTATGCCGATTTAAACGCCTGGTTTTCTGCGCAGTCTTTTAAATTATTAGGACGTGAACATCTTAATCAGGGTTCCAGTGGTGTATTCGATCTGCACATTTTCTAGCACTGAGTAGCCTCCCTCTTATGCGTGAGTGAAGTGAGTTCGGGGGGATATATATTTATAAATAGTTTTCACTAACTTTGTGTCCGAACTCAATCAAATAGTCTTCACAAAAATAACACTGTGGTAGAACGTTTGTTTTTATTGGTGATTTTCTGTATTTATCAAAGTCCAATCAGGGAGCCTGATTTAAGATGTGTCAATGTAAACAGGATTATTAGGGAAATCATTATTCTTGCAAAGCATGTAAACAAACTATTATATTAACATATTTATCCACAATAATTGCATTATTGTGTGCATGTAACCGTGCTCAATGTACAGTACCTTCGGAAAGTATTCAGACCCCCTGACTTTTTCCACCTTTTGTTAGGTTACAGCCTTATTCCAAAATGTATTAATTTGTTTTTTTCCCCCCTCAAGCTACACACAACCCCATAATGACAAAGCAAAAACAGTTTTTTAGAAAATGTTGCTTATTTATAAAAATAAAACAAACATCATCACAGTCAGCTAATAATCCCCAGTTTACAATTGGCTCATTCATCCCCCTCCTCTCCCCTTGTAACTATTCCCCAGGTTGTTGCTGAAAATGAGAACGTGTTCTCAGTCAACTTACCATTTAAAATAACGGATAAATACAGAAGTATTCAGACCCTTTACTCAGTACTTTGTTGAAGCACCTTTGGCAGTGATTACAGCCTCCAGACTTCTTGGGTATGAGGCTACAAGCTTGGCACACCTGTATTTGGGGAGTTTCTCCCATTCTTATCTGCAGATCCTCTCAAGCTCTGTCAGGTTGGATGGGGAGCATCGCTGCTCAGCTACTATCAGGTCGCTCCAGAGATGTTTGTTCGGGTTCAAGTCCAGGCTCTGGCTGGGCCACTCAAGGACATTCAGAGACTTGTCCAGAAGCCACTCCCGGGTCATTGTCCTGTTGGAAGGTGAACCTTTGCCCCATTCTGAGATCCTGAGATCCTGAGGGCTCTGGAGCAGGTTTTCATCAAGGATCTCTCTGTACTTTGCTCCGTTCATCTTTCCCTCGATCCTGACTAGTCTCCCAGTCCCTGCCGCTGAAAAACATCCACACCATGATGCTGCCACCACCATGCTTCACCGTAGGGATGGTGCCAGGTTTCCTCCAGATGTGACCCTTGGCATTCAGGCCAAAGAGTTCAATCTTGGTTTCATCAGCCCAGAGAATTTTGTTTCTCATGGTCTGAGAGTCCTTTAGGTGCCTTTTGGCAAACTCCAAGCAGGCTGTCATGTTCCTTTTACTGAGAAGTCGCTTCTTTCTGGCCACTCTCCTATAAAGCCCTGATTGGTGGAGTGCTGCAGAGATGGTTGTCCTTCTGGAAGGTTCTCCCATTTTCGCAGAGGAACTGGAGCTCTGTCAGAGTGACCATTGGGTTCTTGGTCAGCTCTCTGACCAAGGCCCTTCTCCCCTGATTGCTCAGTTTGGCCGGACGGCCAGCTCTAGGAAAACTCTTGGTGGTTCCAAACTTCTTCCATTTAAGAATGATGGAGGCCACTGTGTTCTTGGGGACCTTCAATACTGCAGACATTTATTGGTACCCTTCCCCAGATCTGTGCCTCAACAAAATCCTGTCTCGGAATCCTGTCTAAATCCTGTCTCCAATAATTCCTTCAACCTCATGCCTTAGTTTTTGCTCTGACATTAACTGTCAACTGTGGGACCGTATGTAGACTGTGACATCTATATGAACACAGCTGCCACTTTATTAAAGCTGTTAGATGTAGTTTATCATAGCGCACTGAGCTTTATTACAGGTGACAATTTTAGTACTCATCACTGCATTCTCTACCAGGAAGTTGGTTGGCTCTCTGTCATCACTGCATTCTCTACCAGGAAGTTGGTTGGCTCTCTGGCATCACTGCATTCTCTACCAGGAAGTTGGTTGGCTCTCTGTCATCACTGCATTCTCTACCAGGAAGTTGGTTGGCTCTCTGTCATCACTGCATTCTCTACCAGGAAGTTGGTTGGCTCTCTGTCATCACTGCATTCTCTACCAGGAAGTTGGTTGTCTCTCTTTGATGTCACGTAGGTTGGTGCATAGCTATGTTTTCATTTATAAAGCCCTTCTACAAAACGTCCCACTGTACCTAACATCTTTACTAACTATATACGTACAAGTTACCACCCCTGGTCTCAAAGATGGATAACTCTATGAATTCCTTTGGTCTCTAATGAGTTAGGTAAATCAGCTTTGAGTTTTCTTTCACCTTATTTGTGGACTGATCTTCAAAAATGTTTTTAAATGTGTTTGTTCTGGTGTCTCTAGGGTAATTAAGGAAGCTGATGGAGGACCTTATTACAGATAAATGTCTTGTGTTGTTACTTTCTACTTGCATTTTGGATTTATATTTTGATGTGTGTATTTTCTGAAATTTATGGAATTCATCTGGTTCACTGGATCATCTGTAAAGATCTGGAAAATGATCACAGTTTCACACCTTGACAGAACAGGACAAGTGCACATTTTGGAACACAGCCAGAGGTCCTGGATCGTGACACTCTCCTTTCTAGCCATTAGAATAGGGCTTTTCAAATGTTTTGGGGTGGGACCCCTTTTGTGATAGAAAATACATCAGGGACCCTCTCAATTAGAACACAACTTGAGTGAGATAAAATACAAGTACGTTTACTATGACTTTGGTAGTGCATGGCCGGACAAACCAAGTATTTGAGCCATGGGAAGGAACATTTTAAAAGGATCTTGGCATTGGAGAGAAAATGTTGCAGTTTTCAGGCTAATATCCTTCAAATCTACACATTTTGCCATGAGGCAAAGAATTACAAAAATAAAAAAATGGTTCCCCAGGGTTAAGAACATACATTGTAGATTAATAATACTATATATTACTCCCTAAAGTTATTCCATGTATCCCTTGGCCAAAAAAGAAGCACTGGACCCTCTGCCGTACCTCGGCAGGCCCCACTTAGAGAAACCTCTGCCGTACCTCGGCAGGCCCCACTTAGAGAAACCTCTGCAGTACCTCGGCAGGCCCCACTTAGAGAACCCTCTGCCGTACCTCGGCAGGCCCCACTTAGAGAACCGTGGGCCCTGGTCAGAGGTAGTGCGATATGTAAGGAATGTGCTGTCATTTGGGACTGTCTTTCCTGTAGGTGTTTGCTGAGAACAAAGATGAGCTGGGTCTGGTGCTGTTTGGGTCAGACAACACTAAGAACAACCTAGCTAAAGACGACCAGTACCAGAACATCTCAGTACACCGCCAACTCATGATCCCAAACTTTGAGCTGCTGGAAGAGATCCAGAATGATGTGCACCCTGGGAGTCAACAGGCTGACTGTATCCTTCCTTTGACTGACCACAGCTCACTCCTTCAGTAGACAGCACTGTTGACATGGTGTTTCTAAACCATTGAGTCCAGTGTAGAGGGCATATATATATGTATAATTTCAGTTATTTTATGCTAGACATTTAATAGGCAACGTGCAAAATAAATGTTTCTGTTAGGCCCTGGTCAGTGTGTGAACCGTTAGGTCTGTATTTGACCTTGATTAACTGTGTTGCTGTTAACGGACTGACTTGTTTCCTTAACCACTGTTGGCTCAGGGCTGGATGCTCTAGTTGTATGCATGGACCTGCTTCAGAACGAAACTCTGTAAGTAATCTGTTTCACATAGCTAGATCATTCTGTGTGAAAGTGAAACAAAATATCTCTTATTTGATAATAGAATACCAAATTGGCTTACTCAAGCAAATCTTCTGTAGCTCAGTTGGTCGAACATGGCTCTTGCAATGCGGGGAGAGTGGGTTCAATTCCCGCTCCCGCTATCCCCCCAAAAAGTTATACATGCATCACTGTAAGTGGCTTTGGATAGGAACATCTAATCAATATATTATGGTAAGACTGGATAAGAAAATCTAATCAATATATTATTGTCAGACTGGATAAGAACATCTAATCAATATATTGTGGTGAGACTGGATAAGAACATCTAATCAATATATTATGGTGAGACTGGATAAGAACATCTAATCAATATATTATGGTGAGACTGGATACATCAAATCAATATATTATGGTAAGACTGGATACATCTAATCAATATATTATGGTAAGACTCGATAAGAACATCTAATCAATATATTGTGGTGAGACTGGATAAGAACATCTAATCAATATATTGTGGTGAGACTGGATAAGAACATCTAATCAATATATTATGGTGAGACTGGATAAGAACATCTAATCAATATATTATGGTCAGACTGGATACATCTAATCAATATATTATTGTAAGACTGGATAAGAACATCTAATCAATATATTATGGTAAGACTGGATAAGAACATCTAATCAATATATTATGGTCAGACTGGATAAGAACATCTAATCAATATATTATGGTCAGACTAATCAATATATTATGGTCAGACTGGATACATCTAATCAATATATTATGGTCAATACATCTAATCAATATATTATGGTGAGACTGGATCTAATCAATATATTATGGTCAGACTGGATACATCTAATCAATATATTATGGTCAGACTGGATACATCTAATCAATATATTATGGTCAGACTGGATACATCTAATCAATATATTATGGTCACTGGATACATCTAATCAATATATTATTGTAAGACTGGATAAGAACATCTAATCAATATATTATGGTAAGACTGGATAAGAACATCTAATCAATATATTATGGTCAGACTTTACCTGAACTCAGCGTCATAACCATGTCACAATGTCATAACAGCTGACAACTTGTCGTAACTTATATGGTCATAACACTGTCATGACACACACTACCAGCCAAAAGTTAGGACACACCTACTCATTCACGGGTTGTTCTTTTATTGCTACTGTTTTCTACATTGTAGAATAATAATGACACATCAACACTATGAAGTAACACATGGAAGTGTCAGTGTTAAACAAATCAACATATATTTTATATTTGAGGTTCGTCAAAGTAGCCTCCCTTTGCCTTGATGACAGCTTTGCACACTCTTGGCATTCTCTCAACCAGCTTCATAAGGTAGTCACCTGGAATGCTTTTCAATTAACAGGTGTATCTTGTTAAAAGCTAATTTGTGGAATTTCTTTCCTCCTTAATGCGTTTGAGCCAATCACTTGTGTTGTGACACGGTAGGATTGGTAAATAGAAGATAATCCTATTTAGTAAAAGACCAAGTCCATATTATGGCAAGAACAGCTCAAATAAGCAAAGAGAAACGACAGTCCATTACTTTAAGACATGAAGGTCAGTCAAACCATAACGTTTCAAGAACTTTGAACGCTTCTTCAAGTGCAGTCGCAAAAACCATCAGGCACTATGATGAAACTGTCTCATGAGGACCGCCACAGGAAAGGAAGACCCAGAGTTACCTCTGCTGCAGAGGATACTTTCATGAGAGTTACCAACCCAAATAAATGCTTCATGTAGTTCCAGTAACAGACACATCTCAACATCAACTGTTCAGAGGAGACTGTGTGAATCAGGCCTTCATGGTCAAATTGCTGCAAAGAAACCACTACTAAAGGAGACCAATAAGAAGACGAGACTTGCTTGGGCCAAGAAACACGAGCAATGGACATTAGACCGGTGGAAATCTGTCCTTTGGTCTGACGTGACATACATTGCGTTATTTTATGGCCCAACAGGTGTAAATATATGGGCCGTGAGTGTTAGGACCTCATGGCAAGTTATCAGCTGTTATGACAGGTTATGACGCTGGGAGTCAAGAAGGACCCCATTGGAGGAGCTACTGTGTTCTGATTTGGTTCATGGGTGATCATGTTTCCTATGTAACTCTGTTCTGTTTGACTGTTCTTCAGGGGGAAGAAATATGAGCGTCTGAACATTGTCATGCTCACAGACCTGAACACACCGAGCAGTCCTGACCAGCTGGACACTATCATAGGCAACATGAAGAGAGCCGGCATCACTCTGCAGTTCTTGTGTGTCTATGTGTTATTCTACTGTAGAGATCTCGAATGGCTTGTCGTATATCATGGAAGCATTGAGTGCATCTACATGCACTCAATGCTTCATCTGCTCTTCATCTGAAATGCGCTTCATCTGAAAGGGCATCATATTTCCTGTACAATGCAGTACTTTTGGCCAGGCTCGGGGGATTTGGGGGACAGCCACGGAATGACTCCAAACTGACCTCTTAACCTCTGTTCCTCCAGCCTACCCTTCCCTGTAGATGGAGGGGGTTCCACCCCCCCCCACGGGGGTAAAGCTCTGTCCAGAGAGCAGCAGCGGGGGCTGGAGATGACCAAGCAGGTCATGATGTCTCTGGATGAAGAGGACGGTCTGGAGGAAGTCTACACCTTCAGGTAGGAAGTCACTGGGGTCTGCATTCCAGATGTTACCCTATTCCTTATATTGTTCTGTACTTCTGACCAGGGCCTGGGGGGGGGCCTGGAGGGTGGTCGAGGGGGGCCTGGAGGGTGGTCGAGGGGGGGCTATAGGGTTGGTAGAGAGGGGGGCCTATAGGGTGGTGGAGGGGACCTATAGGGTGGTGGGGGGGCTATAGGGTTGGTAGAGAGAGGGGGGCCTATAGGGTGGTGGAGGGGACCTATAGGGTGGTGGGGGGGCTATAGGGTTGGTAGAGAGAGGGGGGCCTATAGGGTGGTGGAGGGGACCTATAGGGTGGTGGAGGGGACCTATAGGGTGGTGGAGGGGACCTATAGGGTGGTGGAGGGGACCTATAGGGTGGTGGAGGGGACCTATAGGGTGGTGGAGGGGGGGGGGGGGCTATAGGGTTGGTAGAGAGAGGGGGGCCTATAGGGTGGTGGAGGGGACCTATAGGGTGGTATAGGGGGGGGCTATAGGGTTGGTAGAGAGAGGGGGCCTATAGGGTGGTGGAGGGGACCTATAGGGTGGTGGAGGGGACCTATAGGGTGGTATGAGGGGGGGGCCTATAGGGTGGTGGAGGGGACCTATAGGGTGGTGGAGGGGACCTATAGGGTGGTGGGGGGGACCTATAGGGTGGTAGAGGGGGGGGCTATAGGGTGGTAGAGGGGGGGGCTATAGGGTGGTAGAGGGGGGGCTATAGGGTGGTAGAGGGGGGGGGGCTATAGGGTGGTAGGGGGGGGCTATAGGGTGGTAGAGGGGGAGGCTATAGGGTGGTAGAGGGGGGGACGCTATAGGGTGGTAGAGGGGGAGGCTATAGGGTGGTAGAGGGGGGGCTATAGGGTGGTAGAGGGGGCCTATGGGACTATAGGGTGGAAGAGGGGGGGGCTATGGGACCTAGAGGGTGGTAGAGGGGGCCTATGGGACTAGAGGGTGGTAGAGGGGGCCTATGGGACTAGAGGGTGGAAGAGAGGGGCCTATGGGACTAGAGGGTGGTAGAGGGGGCCTATGGGACTAGAGGGTGGTAGAGGGGGCCTATGGGACTAGAGGGTGCTAGAGGGGGCCTATGGGACTAGAGGGTGGTAGAGGGGGCCTATGGGACTAGAGGGTGGTAGAGGGGGCCTATGGGACTAGAGGGTGGAAGAGGGGGCCTATGGGACTAGAGGGTGGAAGAGGGGGCCTAGAGGGTGGTAGAGGGGGCCTAGAGGGTGGTAGAGGGGGCCTAGAGGGCCTAGAGGGGGCCTAGAGGGTGGTAGAGGGGGCCTAGAGGGTGGTAGAGGGGGCCTAGAGGGTGGTAGAGGGGGCCTAGAGGGTGGTAGAGGGGGACTAGAGGGTGGTAGAGGGGGCCTATGGGACTAGAGGGTGGTAAAGGGGGCCTATGGGACTAGAGGGTGGTAGAGGGGGCCTATGGGACTAGAGGGTGGTAGAGGGGGCCTATGGGACTAGAGGGTGGTAGAGGGGGCCTATGGGACTAGAGGGTGGTAGAGGGGGCCTATGGGACTAGAGGGTGGAAGAGGGGCGCTATAGGGAGTCATTTGGGACAAAGCTCTTGAGTTTGAGGGTATATTCTAATGCCACACAGAGACTGAGGTTGTCCTGCTCTGACAGTCTCCTCTCTCTTGCAGTGATGCAATAGAGAAGTTGTCTGTGTTTAAACGTGTTGAGAAGAGACCCATGGCCTGGCCCTGTACTCTGACCATCGGCAGCTCTCTGGCCATCAAGATTGTTGGCTACAAAGCAGTAAGTAGAGTATCACTGTGTCCTGAATAGCACCCTATTCAGTGCACTACTGTTCTAGAGGGTGGTAGGGAGGGCCTAACGTGTGGTAGAGGGGGCCTATGGGACTAGGGGTGGGGAGGGGGCCTATGGGACTCCAGGGGACGGGTGGAAGAGGGTGGTCCTATGGGACTAGAGGGTGGTAGGGGGGGTGTCTAGGGGTGGGGAGGGGGAACTAGAGGGTGGTAGAGGGGGCCTAGGGGACGGGGAGGGGCCTAGAGTGGGGGGGACGGGAGGGGCCCGAGTGTCGGTTGGTGGGGAGGGGGCCTAGAGGGTGGTCCAGGGGACGGGGAGGGGCTAGTGTCGTCCAGGGTGGTAGAGGGGCCCGATGGGACTAGGGGTGGGGAGGGGGCCTATGGGACTAGAGGGGGTAAAGGGGGCCTAACGTGGGGGGACGGGAGGGTGGTAACGAGGGGGCCTATGGGGACGGGGAGGGGCCCGAGGGTGCCGTCCTAGGGGACGGGGAGGGGCCCGAACGTGGTCGTCCTAGGGACGGGAGGGTGGAAGAGGGGGCCTATGGGACTAGAGGGTGGAAGAGTGGGCCTATGGGACTAGAGGGTGGTAGAGGGGGGGGACTAGAGGGTGGTAGAGGGGGCCTAGGGGACGGGGAGGGGCCTAGAGGGGGCCTAGGGGACGGGGGGGGCCCGAGGGTGGTAGGGGACGGGAGGGTGGAGAGGGGCCTAGAGGGGGTAGAGGGGGGCTAGAGGGTGGGGAGAGGGGGCCCGGGTGTAGAGGGTGGTAGGGGAGGGGCCTATGGGACTAGGGGACGGGTGGTAAAGTGGGGCCTATGGGACTAGAGGGTGGTAAGGGGGCCTAGGGGACGGGAGGGTGGTAGGGGACGGGGCCCGATGTGACTAGAGGGGACGGGGAGGGGCCTATGGTGACTCCAGGGTGGGGAGGGGCCCGAGCGTGGGACCAGGGGACGGGGGTAGGGGCCCTATGAAGGTCGTCCAGGGGACGGGGAGGGGCCGATAGGGAGTCATTTGGGACAAAGCTCTTGGGGAGGCTATATTCTAATGCCACCAGGGGACGGGGAGGGCTCTGACAGTCTCCTCTGTCTTGGGGACGGGGAGGCAATGTCGAGGGTTGTCTGTGGGGCCCGAAACGTGTTGGGGAGGGGAAGAGACCCAGGGGACGGGGAGGGCCCTGTACTCTGACCAGGGGACGGGGGCTCTCTGGCCATCAAGGGGTTGGCTACAAAGCAGTAGGGGACGGGGAGGGGCCCGGCGTGTCCCAGGGGATCACGTGTCGTCCAGGGGACGGGGAGGGGCCCGATTCGTGTACGTCCAGGGGACGGGGAGGGGCTAACGTGTCGTCCCAGGGGACGGGGAGGGGCCCGAACGTGTCGTCCAGGGGACGGGGAGGGTCCGAACGTGTCGTCCAGGGGACGGGGAGGGGCCCGAACGTGTCGTCCAGGGGACGGGGAGGGGCCCGAACGTGTCGTCCAGGGGACGGGGAGGGGCCCGAACGTGTCGTCCAGGGGACGGGGAGGGGCCCGAACGTGTCGTCCAGGGGACGGGGAGGGGCCCGAACGTGTCGTCCAGGGGACGGGGAGGGGCCCGAACGTGTCGTCCAGGGGGACGGGGAGGCCCGAACGTGTCGTCCAGGGGACGGGGAGGGGCCCGAACGTGTCGTCCAGGGGACGGGGAGGGGCCCGAACGTGTCGTCCAGGGGACGGGGAGGGGCCCGAACGTGTCGTCCAGGGGACGGGGAGGGGCCCGAACGTGTCGTCCAGGGGACGGGGCCCGAACGTGTCGTCCAGGGACGGGGGGACGGGGGGGGGGCCCGAACGTGTCGTCCCAGGGGACGGGGAGGGACGGGGCCCGACCGTGTCGTCCAGGGGACGGGGCCCGAACGTGTCGTCCAGGGACGGGGCCCGAACGTGTCGTCCAGGGACGGGGCCCGGTGTCGTCCAGGGGACCCAGGGGACGGGGCCCGAACGTGTCGTCCAGGGGAGGGGCCCGACGGGGGACGGGGCCCGAACGTGTCGTCCAGGGACGGGGCCCGAACGGTCGTCCAGGGGACGGGGCCCGAACGTGTCGTCCAGGGACGGGGCCCGGGGAGGGGACGGGGCCCGAACGTGTCGTCCAGGGGACGGGGCCCGGCGGGACGGGGCCCGAACGTGTCGTCCAGGGGACGGGGCCCGAACGGGGAGGGACGGGGCCCGAACGTGTCGTCCAGGGACGGGGAGGGGCGTGTCGTCCAGGGACGGGGCCCGGGTCCAGGGGACGGGGCCCGAACGTGTCGTCCAGGGGACGGGGACGGGGCCCGAACGTGTCGTCCAGGGGACGGGGCCCGAACGTGGGGGACGGGGCCCGAACGTGTCGTCCAGGGGACGGGGCCCGAACGTGTCGTCCAGGGGACGGGGCCCGAACGTGTCGTCCAGGGGACGGGGCCCGAACGTGTCGTCCAGGGGACGGGGCCCGAACGTGTCGTCCAGGGGACGGGGCCCGAACGTGTCGTCCAGGGACGGGGTCCTGGGTCGTCCAGGGGACGGGGCCCGAACGTGTCGTCCCAGGGACGGGGCCCGACGGGGACGGGGCCCGAACGCGTGTCGTCCAGGGGACGGGGCCCGAACGTGTCGTCCAGGGGACGGGGCCCGAACGTGTCCCAGGGACGGGGCCCGAACGTGTCGTCCAGGGGACGGGGCCCGAACGTGTCGTCCAGGGACGGGGCCCGAACGTGTCGTCCAGGGGACGGGAACGGGGGGGACGGGGCCCGGTGTCGTCCAGGGGACGGGGCCCAGGGACCAGGGGACGGGGCCCGAACGTGTCGTCCAGGGGACGGGGCCCGAACGTGTCGTCCAGGGGACGGGGCCCGAACGTGTCGTCCAGGGGGGGCCGGAGGGGCCCCGAACGTGTCGTCCAGGGGACGGGGAGGTGTCCCAGGGACGGGCGTGTCGTCCAGGGACGGGGCCCGACGGGGGGACGGGGCCCGAACGTGTCGTCCAGGGGGGGGCCCGAACGTGTCGTCCAGGGGACGGGGGGGACCCCGAACGTGTCGCCCAGGGGACGGGGAGGTGTCGTCCAGGGGACGGGGCCCGAACGTGTCGTCCAGGGGACGGGGCCCGAACGTGTCGTCCAGGGGACGGGGCCCGAACGTGTCGTCCAGGGGACGGGGAGGGGCTGATCTTATTACTCTGACAGACTCCCTGAAGCAGGAACTGGGAGATGTGAATTAGTGTAGTGACTGTCTGACCCTTGCAGGTATGTGAGGAGAGACCCAGGAAGTCGTGGTCGGTGGTAGATGCTCAGACACACCAGAAAGACGACATAAAAAGAGATGTAGTTTACTGTCTGAACGATGACGAAGAGACCGAGGTACAGAAGGACGACACCATACAAGGTGAGAGAAATCAGGAAGTACAGCTGTGTGTGATATACGAGTGTTGTCCCAAACGGCTCAGTTCCTGCCATCCATTCAGTAGTCGTTTTTACAAGGTTCAAGAAACCTTTGACTGGTAGAACAAGTTCATGGACGGTTCCAAGGTGAGATGGACACTGGATGAGAGCATCTTCCTCTCCTCTCTAAAGGAAGAACTCCACTCTTCCTCTCTCCTCTCTAAAGGGAGAACTCCACTCTTCCTCTCTCCTCTCTAAAGGGAGAACTTCACTCTTCCTCTGTTCTTCCTCTCCTCTCTAAAGGGAGAACTCCACTCTTCCTCTGTTCTTCCTCTCCTCTCTAAAGGGAGAACTCCACTCTTACTCTCTCCTCTCTAAAGGGAGAACTCCACTCTTCCTCTGTTCTTCCTCTCCTCTAAATCTTAAATGGTAAAGAGAACTCCACTCTTCCTCTGTTCTTCCTCTCCTCTCTAAAGGGAGAACTCCACTCTTCCTCTGTTCTTCCTCTCTCTAAAGGGAGAACTCCACTCTTCCTCTCTTCCTCTCCTCTCTAAAGGGAGAACTCCACTCTTCCTCTGTTCTTCCTCTCCTCTCTAAAGGGAGAACTCCACTCTTACTCTCTCCTCTCTAAAGGGAGAACTCCACTCTTCCTCTCTTCTTCCTCTCCTCTCTAAAGGGAGAACTCCACTCTTCTTCTGTTCTTCCTCTCCTCTCTAAAGGGAGAACTCCACTCTTCCTCTGTTCTTCCTCTCCTCTCTAAAGGGAGAACTCCACTCTTCCTCTGTTCTTCCTCTCCTCTCTAAAGGGAGAACTCCACTCTTCCTCTGTTCTTCCTCTCCTCTCTAAAGGGAGAACTCCACTCTTCCTCTGTTCTTCCTCTCCTCTCTAAAGGGAGAACTCCACTCTTCCTCTGTTCTTCCTCTCCTCTCTAAAGGGAGAACTCCACTCTTCCTCTCTCCTCTCTAAAGGGAGAACTCCACTCTTCCTCTGTTCTTCCTCTCCTCTCTAAAGGGAGAACTCCACTCTTCCTCTGTTCTTCCTCTCCTCTCTAAAGGGAGAACTCCACTCTCCTCTCTAAAGGGAGAACTCCACTCTTCCTCTGTTCTTCCTCTCCTCTCTCAAGGGAGAACTCCACTCTTCCTCTGTTCTTCCTCTCCTCTCTCAAGGGAGAACTCCACTCTTCCTCTGTTCTTCCTCTCCTCTCTCAAGGGAGAACTCCACTCTTCCTCTGTTCTTCCTCTCCTCTCTAAAGGGAGAACTTCACTCTTCCTCTGTTCTTCCTCTCCTCTCTAAAGGGAGAACTCCACTCTCCTCTCTAAAGGGAGAACTCTGTTCTTCCTCTCCTCTCTAAAGGGTATCGTTATGGCAGTGACATCGTCCCCTTCTCCAAAGTTGACCAGGACCAGATGAAGTACAAGACAGATGGGAAGAGTTTTGCTGTGCTGGGCTTCACCAAACAGAGCATGGTAATACAGCTGCTGTTTCCTGTCAAACAGACTCACAAAAAGCGTATAGATTACATCCGAAACGTCACCCTATACCCTATATAGTGCACTACTTTGGACCAGTGCACTATTGGGAATAGGTTGCCATTTGAGATGTACACATAGTCTTATCAAGTGGAGCGAAGGAATTGCTCTCAATGCAATTAAACAGGTCTCTTCTTACAAAAGAGATTGTATCTCAATAGGTTTAACATTTACCCTCTAACCTGTATTGATCAAATCAAATTTATTTATATAGCCCTTCGTACATCAGCTGATATCTCAAAGTGCTGTACAGAAACCCAGCCTAAAACCCCAAACAGCAAGGAATGCAGGAGTAGAAGCACGGTGGCTAGGAAAAACTCCCTAGAAAGGCCAAAACCTAGGAAGAAACCTAGAGAGGAACCAGGCTATGAGGGGTGGCCAGTCCTCTTCTGGCTGTGCCGGGTAGAGATTATAACAGAACATGGCCAAGATGTTCAAATGTTCACAAATGACCAGCATGGTCTAATAATAAGGTAGAACAGTTGAAACTGGAGCAGCAGCACTCCAGGTGGACTGGGGACAGCAAGGAGTCATCATGTCAGGTAGTCCTGGGGCATGGTCCTAGGGCTCAGGTCCTCCGAGAGAGAAAAGAAAGAGAAATTAGAGAGAGCATATGTTCTTCCTCTCCTCTCTAAAGGGAGAATTATAACAGAACATGGCCAAGATGTTCAAATGTTCATAAATGACCAGCATGGTCGAATAATAATAAGGTAGAACAGTTGAAAATGGAGCAGCAGCACGGCCAGCTGGACTGGGGACAGCAAGGAGTCATCATGTCAGGTAGTCCTGGGGATGGTCCTAGGGCTCTCCTCCGAGAGAGAGAAAGGAGAGAATTAGAGAACGCTCACTTAGATTCACACAGGATACCTCTTGGACAGGAGAAGTCCTCCAGATATAACAAACTGACCCCAGCCCCTCTGACACTTAAACTACTGCAGCATAAATACTGGAGGCTGAGACAGGAGGGGTCCAGACACTTGGCCCCATCCTCACCTCTCTACAGGGCCAAACAGGAAGGACATAACCCCACCCACTTATTGTTCTTCTACAGATCAACAGCCCCTCTAACCTGTATTGTTCTGCTACAGATTAACAGTCCCTCTAACCTGTATTGTTCTGATACAGACCAACAGCCCCTCTAACCTGTATTGTTCTGATACAGACCAACAGCCCCTCTAACCTGTATTGTTCTGATACAGACCAACAGCCCTCTAACCTTTAACCTGTATTGTTCTGCTACAGATCAACAGCCCTCTAACTTTAACCTGTATTGTTCTCTTCCAACAGCCCCTCTAACCTTCCTGTATTGTTCTGCTACAGATCAACAGCCCCTCTAACCTGTATTGTTCTGCAACAACAGCCCCTCTAACCTTTAACCTGTATTGTCTGCTCAGACCAACAAACCTGTATTGTTCTGAGACCAACAGCCCTCTAACCTGTATTGTTCTGCTACAGACCAACAGCCCTCTAACCTGTATTGTTCTGCTACCCAACAGTCCCTCTAACCTTTAACCTGTATTGTTCTGCTACAGACAACAGCCCCTCTAACCTGTATTGTTCTGCTCCAGACCAACATTAAGTTCTGCAAGACAGATGGGAAGATTTTTGCTGTATTGTTCTGCTACAGACCAACAGAACCTGTATTGTTCTGCTCTGCTGTTTCCTGTCAACAGCCCCTCTAACCTGTATTGTTCTCACAAAAACCTGTATTGTTCTGCTACATCCAACAGCCCCTCTAACCTGTATTGTTCTTTGGACCAGATCAACTATTGGTATTGTTCTGCTACAGACATTTGACAGTACCTCTAACCTGTATTGTTCTGCTACAGACCAACAGCCCTCTCAACCTGTATTGTTCTGCTACAGAAACAGGTCCTTCTAACCTGTATTGTTCTGCTCAGATAACAGTTTAACCTTTAACCTGTATTGTTCTGCTACAGAACAACAGTCCCTCTAACCTGTATTTATTTGCTCCATACCAATAGCCCTTTAACCTGTATTGTTCTGCTACAGACCAACAGCCCCTCTAACCTTTAACCTGTATTGTTCTGCTCCAGACCAACAGCCCCTCTAAGACCAACACCTTAACCTGTATTGTTCTGCTAGACCAATGTAACCTGTATTGTTCTGCTCAGACCAACAGCCCCTAACCTGTATTGTTCTGCTACAGACCAACAGCCCCTCTAACCTGTATTGTTCTGCTACAGACCAACAGCCCCTCTAACCTGTATTGTTCTGCTACAGACCAACAGCCCCTCTAACCTTTAACCTGTATTGTTCTGCTACAGACCAACAGCCCCTCTAACCTTTAACCTGTATTGTTCTGCTACAGACCAACAGCCCCTCTAACCTTTAACCTGTATTGTTCTGCTACAGACCAACAGCCCCTCTAACCTGTATTGTTCTGCCAGACCAACAGCCCCTCTAACCTTTAACCTGTATTGTTCTATAACAGAACAGGCCAACCTGTTCAAATGTTCTGCAAAGACCAACATTATCTCTAACCTTTAACCTGTTTGTTCTGGAGCAGACCAACAGCGGCCAACCTGGATTGTTCTGACAGACCAACAGCCCATCATGTCAGGTATTGTTCTGGTCCAGACCAACAGTCCTCTAACCTCTAACCTGTATTGTTCTGCTACAGACCAACAGCCCTTCTAACCTTGAACCTGTATTGTTCTGCTCCAGACCATACAGCCCCTCAACCTGTTCATTGACCAACAGCCCAGTCTAACCAGCTGTATTGTTCTGCTCCAGACCAACAGTCCCTCTAACCTCTAACCTGTATTGTTCTGCTACAGACCAACAGCCCCTCTAACCTTTAACCTGTATTGTTCTGCTACAGACCAACAGTCCCTCTAACCTGTATTGTTCTGCTACAGACCAACAGTCCCTCTAACCTGTATTGTTCTGCTACAGACCAACAGCCCCTCTAACCTTTAATCTGTATTCTGATACAGACCAACAGCCCCTCTAACCTGTATTGTTCTGCTCCAGACCAACAGTCCCTCTAACCTAACTGTATTGTTCTGCTACAGACTGAGACCTTTAGGTAGGGCTCAGACCAACAGTCCCTCTAACCTGTATTGTTCTGTACAGACCAACAGTCCCCATCTAACCTGTATTGTTCTGGTACAGACCAACAGCCCCTCTAACCTTTAATCTGTATTCTGATACAGACCAACAGCCCCTCTAACCTGTATTGTTCTGCTACAGACCAACAGCCCCTCTAACCTGTATTGTTCTGCTACAGACCAACAGCCCCTCTAACCTGTATTGTTCTGCTACAGACCAACAGCCCCTCTAACCTGTATTGTTCTGCTACAGACCAACAGCCCCTCTAACCTCTAACCTGTATTGTTCTGCTACAGACCAACAGCCCCTCTAACCTGTATTGTTCTGCTACAGACCAACAGCCCCTCTAACCTGTATTGTTCTGCTCCAGACCAACAGCCCCTCTAACCTGTATTGTTCTGCTACAGATCAACAGCCCCTCTAACCTTTAACCTGTATTGTTCTGCTACAGACCAACATTATCTCTAACCTCTGACCTGTATTGTTCTGCTACAGACCAACATTATCTCTAACCTCTGACCTGTATTGTTCTGCTACAGATCAACAGACACCAGTTTGTGGGGACTCAGGTCCTCAAGGTGTTCGCCCCTAAAGATGATGAGGTGAGAATAGTGACCGGATGTTGTTGAATCAAGAGAGGGACTTGTCTTCATACTCATTTTCTCTGTCTGCCTGTCTGTCTGAGCTCAGCATGCAGGTGTAGCTCTCTCAGGTCTGATCCGTGCTCTGGATGACCTCAAGATGGTGGCGGTGGTGAGGTATGTTTACGCCCGCAATGGAAACCCACAAGTAGGAGCAGCCTTCCCCTGTATGAAGGAGAAGTATGAGGTGAGTTAGTCAAATACGTCATACCCTATTCCCTTTTTGGTGCACTGTTTTGGACCAGACGCCATTGGGCTAACTCTAGAACCTTCTGTGTTCTTAGTGTCTGGTGTATGTTCAGCTTCCGTTCATGGAAGATCTGAGGCAGTACAGCTTCCCTTCTCTGGAGAACAACAAGAAGTACACTCCCTCAGGTAGGCTAGTGGACCACTCCTCTGCTAGGATATACACTCCCTCAGGTAGGCTAGTGGACCACTCCTCTGCTAGGATGTACACTCCCTCAGGTAGGCTAGTGGACCACTCCTCTGCTAGGATGTACACTCCCTCAGGTAGGCTAGTGGACCACTCCTCTGCTAGGATGTACACTCCCTCAGGTAGGCTAGTGGACCACTCCTCTGCTAGGATGTACACTCTCTCAGGTAGGCTAGTGGACCACTCCTCTGCTAGGATGTACACTCCCTCAGGTAGGCTAGTGGACCACTCCTGTGCTACGATGTACACTCCCTCAGGTAGTGGACCACTCCTCTGCTAGGATGTACCACCTCAGGTAGGCTCTGCTAGGATATACACTCCCTCAGGTAGGCTAGTGGACCACTCCTCTGCTAGGATGTACACTCCCTCAGGTAGGCTAGTGGACCACTCCTCTGCTAGGATGTACACTCCCTCAGGTAGGCTAGTGGACCACTCCTCTGCTAGGATGTACACTCTCTCAGGTAGGCTAGTGGACCACTCCTGTGCTAGGATGTACACTCCCTCAGGTAGGCTAGTGGACCACTCCTGTGCTACGATGTACACTCCCTCAGGTAGGCAAGTGGATCACTCAGGTAGTTGATCAACCAATAAGCACTATCCTCAGTATAAAGTCTGACTGCTTTTATTTTCCTTGAATGTTTTTTATCCATGTGATGGTTGTGTGTTTCCTGTTTCCTGTTCCCAGAGGACCAGCTGTCAGCGGTGGACACTCTGATTGACTCCATGATGTTGGTGGAGGAGGATGAAGATGGAGAGAAAAAAGACCTCTTCAAAGTTAACCACATCCCCAACCCTCAGTACCAGAGACTGTTCCAGGTAGTTACCACATCCCCAACCCTCAGTACCAAAGACTGTTCCAGGTAGTTACCACATCCCCAGTACCAGAGACTGTTCCAGGTAGTTACCACATCCCCAACCCTCAGTACCAGAGACTGTTCCAGGTAGTTCCCCACCCTCAGTACCATCCCAGGTAGTTACCACATCCCTCCCTCAGTACCAGAGACTGTTCCAGGTAGTTACCACATCCCCAACCCTCAGTACCAGAGACTGTTCCAGGTAGTTACCACATCCCCAACCCTCAGTACCAGAGACTGTTCCAGGTAGTTACCACATCCCCAACCCTCAGTACCAGAGACTGTTCCAGGTAGTTACCACATCCCCAACCCTCAGTACCAGAGACTGTTCCAGGTAGTTACCACATCCCCAACCCTCAGTACCAGAGACTGTTCCAGGTAGTTACCACATCCCCAGTACCAGAGACTGTTCCAGGTAGTTACCACATCCCCAACCCTCAGTACCAGAGACTGTTCCAGGTAGTTACCACATCCCCAACCCTCAGTACCAGAGACTGTTCCAGGTAGTTACCACATCCCCAACCCTCAGTACCAGAGACTGTTCCAGGTAGTTAGTTACCACATCCCCAACCCTCAGTACCAGAGACTGTTCCAGGTAGTTACCACATCCCCAACCCTCAGTATCAGAGACTGTTCCAGGTAGTTACCACATCCCCAACCCTCAGTACCAGAGACTGTTCCAGGTAGTTACCACATCCCCAACCCTCAGTATCAGAGACTGTTCCAGGTAGTTACCACATCCTCAGTACCAGAGACTGTTCCAGGTAGTTACCACATCCCCAACCCTCAGTATCAGAGACTGTTTCAGGTATTTACTACATCCCCAGTACCAGAGACTGTTCCAGGTAGTTACCACATCCCCAGTACCAGAGACTGTTCCAGGTAGTTACCACATCCCCAACCCTCAGTACCAGAGACTGTTCCAGGTAGTTACCACATCCCCAACCCTCAGTACCAGAGACTGTTCCAGGTAGTTACCACATCCCCAACCCTCAGTACCAGAGACTGTTCCAGGTAGTTACCACATCCCCAACCCTCAGTACCAGAGACTGTTCCAGGTAGTTACCACATCCCCAACCCTCAGTACCAGAGACTGTTCCAGGTAGTTACCACATCCCCAGTACCAGAGACTGTTCCAGGTAGTTACCACATCCCCAACCCTCAGTACCAGAGACTGTTCCAGGTAGTTACCACATCCCCAACCCTCAGTACCAGAGACTGTTCCAGGTAGTTACCACATCCTCAGTACCAGAGACTGTTCCAGGTAGTTACCACATCCCCAACCCTCAGTATCAGAGACTGTTCCAGGTAGTTACCACATCCCCAACCCTCAGTATCAGAGACTGTTCCAGGTAGTTACCACATCCCCAACCCTCAGTACCAGAGACTGTTCCAGGTAGTTACCACATCCCCAACCCTCAGTACCAGAGACTGTTCCAGGTAGTTACCACATCCTCAGTACCAGAGACTGTTCCAGGTAGTTACCACATCCCCAACCCTCAGTACCAGAGACTGTTCCAGGTAGTTACCACATCCCCAACCCTCAGTATCAGAGACTGTTCCAGGTAGTTACCACATCCCCAACCCTCAGTACCAGAGACTGTTCCAGGTAGTTACCATCCCCAACCCTCATACCAGAGACTGTTCCAGGTACCCATCCCCAGTACCAGAGACTGTTCCAGGTAGTTACCACATCCCCAGTACCAGAGACTGTTCCAGGTAGTTACCACATCCCCAACCCTCAGTACCAGAGACTGTTCCAGGTAGTTACCACATCCCCAACCCTCAGTACCAGAGACTGTTCCAGGTAGTTACCACATCCCCAACCCTCAGTACCAGAGACTGTTCCAGGTAGTTACCACATCCCCAACCCTCAGTACCAGAGACTGTTCCAGGTAGTTACCACATCCTCAGTACCAAGAGACTGTTCCAGGTCAGTTACCACATCCCCAGTACCAGACTGTTCAGGTAGTTACCACATCCCCAACCCTCAGTACCAGAGACTGTTCCAGGTAGTTACCACATCCCCAACTGTTTGGGAACTCAGTACCACATCCTCAGTACCAGAGATCTGTTCCAGGTAGTTACCACATCCCCAACCCTCAGTACCAGAGACTGTTCCAGGTAGTTACCACATCCCCAACCCTCAGTACCAGAGACTGTTCCAGGTAGTTACCACATCCCCAACCCTCAGTATCAGAGACTGTTCCAGGTAGTTACCACATCCCCAACCCTCAGTACCAGAGACTGTTCCAGGTAGTTACCACATCCCCAACCCTCAGTACTAGAGACTGTTCCAGGTAGTTACCACATCCCCAGTATCAGAGACTGTTCCAGGTAGTTACCACATCCCCAACCCTCAGTACCAGAGACTGTTCCAGGTAGTTACCACATCCCCAGTTCTAGAGACTGTTCCAGGTAGGGCTCCTCCTCTATTGTCAGGTTATTTCTCCATGTAACGCGTTCTCAATCTGCTATTACTTTTCTACATCTTAATTTTCCCTCATATTTCACCCCCCCACAAAACACACTTCTCCCACTACAGTGCCTGCACCATCGGGCGGTGAACCCCAGTGCCCCCCTCCCCCCATGGACCCCTGGCTGACTACAGCTCTCCAGCGCCCCCTGGCGGTGGCCACCCGCTGTCAAGCCCCCCTGGAGACACTGAAGAAGAAGTTCCCTCTGAAGGAGGTGGTCAAGAAGAAGGAGCTGAAGACCAGCAAGGAGCTGTTTGGGAACAGGTAGGTCTGCATCACTAGCTGTTTGGGAATGGGTAGGTCTATATTCTAGCTGTTTGGGAACAGGTAGGTCTGCATCACTAGCTGTTTGGGAACGGGTAGGTCTGCATCACTAGCTGTTTGGGAACAGGTAGGTCTACATCACTAGCTGTTTGGGAACGGGTAGGTCTGCATCACTAGCTGTTTGGGAACGGGTAGGTCTACATCACTAGCTGTTTGGGAACGGGTAGGTCTACATCACTAGCTGTTTGGGAACGGGTAGGTCTATATTCTAGCTGTTTGGGAACGGGTAGGTCTACATCACTAGCTGTTTGGGAACGGGTAGGTCTATATTCTAGCTGTTTGGGAACGGGTAGGTCTATATTCTAGCTGTTTGGGAACGGGTAGGAATGTGATTCAAATCTCATAGCTACTAGTTTGTCACCTCATTTCTGCTTCGTTTCAGATGGGTTCTAAACTACTTGTTATCTCTTACCTACAGGGCTGGAAACAGTATTGTGATCATATCAGTTGTGTAGAACACTCCATGGGAGATCCAGTATTGGGCAAAGGTCTGTTGTTAATAGGTTAATAGGCAGGTTGTTAATAGGCAAACGGAGGAGTTTGATTTTTTTTTTTTTTACCTTTATTTTACTAGGCAAGTCAGTTAAGAACAAATTCTTATTTTCAATGACGGCCTAGGAACAGTGGGTTAACTGCCTGTTCAGGGACAGATTTGTACCTTGTCAGCTCGGGGATTCGAACTTGCAACCTTTCGGTTACTAGTCCAACGCTCTAACCACTAGGCTACCCTGGCCTCCGGGTGGGACCTCCCGGCAGCTAGCGCGGCAATGTTTTAATAATCCACACCCCCTTTGAGTCCGCTCTTTTCTCAAAGGAGAAAACCACAGGCTACTTATCCTTTAATCTAGAAAATGGCTCGCACGACTTGCTGCTTTTATTTATGTCTTTACACGTGTTTTGGGATTCCTCCTATGTAAACGGAATTTGCCTCATGACATGTCAGTTGAGAAAGAGGATTGTTTCATACAAGCACATGTATTTCTTCTCCTCGGTTACCTTTGACCTTTTTCAAAAGGAGGAGAGGACGGGGTGCGTGAGGAGTCACGCAAAACCAGTTGAGTATATCCCCATATAACTGACCCTCTTTATCCTCTGCAGCACTGAGGAGCCTGATGCCAAGAAGGCCAAAGTTGACGAGGAGGAAGACTTTAACCTGGCTGACATCACAGAGGGAAGCATCACACAGGTGAGAGTAGGCCAGAGGACTTAACATGGGATATGGAATTATTGAAAGTACACATCATATACAGTACCAATCAAAAGTTTGGACACACCTACTCATTCAACGGTTTTTCTTCATTTTTTAAATATTTTCTACATTGTAGAATAATAGTGAAGACATCAACTATGAAATAACACATATGGAATCATGTACTAACCAAAAAAGTGTTAAATCAAAATATATCTTCTATTTGAGATTCTTCAAAGTAGCCACGCTTTACCTTGATGAGAGCTTTACACGCTCTTGGCATTTTCTCAACCAGCTTCACCTGGAATACTTTTCCAACAATCTTGAAGGAGTTCCCACATATGCTGAGCACTTGTTTGTTGCTTTTCCTTAACCTCTTATGGCTGCATCCCTTGTTCTCAATTTCCGCCTGAAGACATACCCTAACCTAACTGCCTGTAGCTCAGCCCCAGAGGAAAGGATATGCATATTCTTGGTATCATTTGAATGGAAACATTCTGAAGTTTGTGGAAATGTTAATATAATGTAGGAGAATATAACACAGTAGATCTGGTGGAAGAAAAGAGAAAGAAAGAGCATACGTTTTCTGTTTTTTATTGTTGTAGCATCTTTCACATGTACTATAATAGGATGCTGGAGATAATTTTGATGGAGGAGCAACTGTAGGTGTGTAAAGTTTCAGACTGATAACTTCAGGAATGGGTGAGCTACATGACATTTAGCATGAAGTCACCCAGGTGTCCCACACAAGTGGGACACCAAATATACCCAAGTGGCCAAATTGGTGAAATGACCTATAACTGTATACAACATATCAAAAAGCAATTCTAACACACACAAAAAAAACAAAAAAAAAGGTTTAAAAAAAATATTATAAAATAAAAATATATTTTTTAAACAGTACACCCTTTGGAAGTCCGCTGCACAATATTTTGCTGCCTGTGCCATGTCCCATAGCAGTCTCTTTCTGATGTAAAGCAGAGGCAAACTGAACAAGTGGTGCAGGTCATGCGACACAGAACACAAGGACGCCTCCATGCTGTGCCCTTTTGGCCCTGAGGCACAGTTATGCCTGCAGTAATGAACTGTGGCATATGAACACCACTGGGGCAAAAAAGTATTTAGTCAGCCACCAATTGTGCAAGTTCTCCCACTTAAAAAGATGAGAGGCCGGTAATTTTCATCATAGGTACACTTCAACTATGACAGATAAAATGAGGGAAAAAAACCAGAAAATCACATTGTAGGATTTTTAATGAAATTATTTGCAAATGGTGGAAACCCCACTGTATATCATATAATTTACCTGTGTTCCTCTACCAGGTGTTCTCTACTGTATGTTGACCTGTGTGTTCCTCTACCAGGTGGGCAGTGTAGATCCAGCACGGGATTTCCGCACTCTGATTCGCCAGAAGAGTCTTCCGTTTGGAGAGGGTGAGATGATTGGCTGGTTCTACTCTCTCCTTCTCAAACAAGTCTCATGGCCTAGCCTGGTCCCAGATCTGTTTGTACAGTCTTGACAGCTCTTATGGTCATTGGCAAGATGACCATGAGGGGGTATCCTACCAATCAGGTGTTCTATACTGTATGTTTACTCTTGAGTTCAACTTGGGATAACTAGTCATATGAATGTGGCTCACCTTTTAGCCAGGTACATTTCTATAGCAAGGAATCCTTCATAACTAACCTGCTCCAGGGCAGGCTAACTCCACTATCCTGCATTCAGAACTAACCTGCTCCAGAGCAGGCTAACTCAGGGCTAACTCCACTATCCTGCATTCAGAACTAACCTGCTCCAGGGCAGGCTAACTCAGGGCTAACTCCACTACCCTGCTAACCCTGCTCCAGGGCAGGCTAACTCTAACCTGCTCCAGGGCAGGCTAACTCCACTATCCTGCATTCAGAACTAACCTGCTCCAGGGCAGGCTAACTCAGGGCTAACTCCACTATCCTGCATTCAGAACTAACCTGCTCCAGGGCAGGCTAACTCAGGGCTAACTCCACTATCCTGCATTCAGAACTAACCTGCTCCAGGGCAGACTAGCTCAGGGCTAACTCCATTTATCCTGAATGAAGTGACGAATGAAATCAGATTCCTTCCCTCACAAAGACTGCGCCATCATCCCCTTCATTTCAGGAAGAGAACTAGATTTGTCAGTTTATTTTAAAGTTAAAATAGTTTAGCAATGACAGAACGCATTTGAAACTTAACTCACAGTAAAACCTTTGTTTGACAAATATAATTGTGATGAATATTTTATGGATAGGAGTGCGAAAAGTAATACAATAGAGACGCCACTTCTAAAAGCCCATTTCGCAGCCTGCTGATATATTTTCCTTCATTTTGGGTGGCAGGTAGCTTAGTGGTTAGAGCCTAGTGGTTAGAGCGTTGGGCCAGTAACCAGCAGGTAGCCTAGTGGTTAGAGTGTTGGGCCAGTAACCAGCAGGTGGCCTAGTGGTTATCCTGCATTCAGCTTGGGGCAGTAACCAGCAACTGGCCTCCTGGTTAGAACTAACCTGCTCCAGGGCAGTTGGGCCAGTAACCAACCTGCTCCAGGTGGCCTAGTGGTTATCCTGCATTCAGAACGTTGGGCCAGTAACCAGCAGGTGGCCTAGTGGTTAGATCCTGCATTCAGAACTTGCTCCAGGCCAGGCTAACTCAGGGTAACCCACTATCCTGGTTAGAACTAACCTGCTCCAGTTGGGCCAGTATCCTGCATTCAGAAGGTGGCCTAGTGGTCCACTATCCTCAGAACTAACCTGCTCCAGGGCAGGCTAACTCAGGGCTAACTCTATCCTGGAACTAACCTGCTCCAGGGCAGGCTAACTCACTAACTCCACTATCCTGCATAGAGTGTTGGGCCAGTAACCAGAAGGTGGCCTAGTGGTTAGAGTGTTGGGCCAGTAACCAGAAGGTGGCCTAGTGGTTTAGAATGACGTTGGGCCAGTAACCAGCAGGTGGGATAGTGGTTAGAGCACTTGGGCCAGTAACCAGCATTTTGGTGGCAGGTAGCTAGTGGTTAGAGCATTGGGCCAGTAACCAGCAGGTGGCCTAGTGGTTAGAGCGTTGGGCCAGTAACCAGCAGGTGGCCTAGTGGTTAGAGCGTTGGGCCAGTAACCAGCAGGTGGCCTAGTGGTTAGAGCGTTGGGCCAGTAACCAGCAGGTGGCCTAGTGGTTAGAGCGTTGGGCCAGTGACCAGCAGGTAGCCTAGTGGTTAAAGCGTTGGGCCAGTAACCAGTAGGTAGCCTAGTGGTTAAAGCGTTGGGCCAGTAACTGAGCAGGTTAGCTGGATCGTTAGAAGCTGACAAGGTACAAATCCTGTCTTTCTGCCCATGAACAAGGCAGTTAACCCACTGTTCCTCGGCTGTCATTGTAAATATGAATTTGTTCTTAAAAAAAAAAAAAATGACTTGCCTAGTAAAAATAAAGATTAAAATGTGATTTTTTAAAATTTTGATAACTGAAGCTGGCTAGCTTTAGTTAACCCTGAGTAGATCTAGCTTGCTTGGTAGGATACCCCTCTGGCTAGCGTTTGACCTATCATGATCCCATCCTGACCCGTTGTCTTCCTGACATCTTCCTGACCCCATGTCTGCATGTGTCCTCCAGTGTGTCAACAGCTGACTGGCAGGATAGAGCAGTTGCTTGGCAACAAGAACATGAACTACTACATAAAGTGCATCCCCTGTATCCAGACCTTCAGAGAGCAGTCTGTTCAGGTGACCATTCAATACAAGAGTTTTACATGTCAGTAGCCTGTGAACAGGTTTTACAGTGTATGTTTAACAATTCCTCTTTTCTTATGGACGATCATTCATCATTATACAGAGACAGGGTGGAATTCTGTTAGATATAGTCCTATCATTACTTTAAATGTATACATCATTTAGTCATTATACATAAAATTCATAACAGTAATGTGGATCTCCTATTGTACCCCCCTCTCAGGTAGGTAGGTAGGTAGGTAGGTAGGTAGGTAATGTGGATCTCCTATTGTATCTCAGGTAGGTAGGTAGGTAGGTAGGTAGGTAGGTAGGTAGGTAGGTAGGTAGGTAGGTAGGTAATGTGGATCTCCTATTGTACCTCCCTCTCCGGTAGGTAGGTAGGTAGGTAGGTAGGTAGGTCTGGATTACTGCAACTCGCTGTTGGCTGGGCTCCCTGCCTGTGCCATTAAACCCCTACAACTCATCCAGTACCTCCCGTCTGGTGTTCAACCTTCCCAATGTTCTCCTATTGTCACCCCGCTCCTCCGCTCTCTCCACTGGTAGGTTCCAGTTAGGTAGGTAGGTAGGTAGGTAGGTCCGGATACAAGACCATGGTGCTTGCCTACGGAGCTGTGGTAGGGAAATGTGGCATCGCAGTACCTCCAGGCTCTGATCAGGCCCTACACCCAAACAAGGGCACTGCGTTCATCCACCTCTGGCCTGCTCGCCTCCCTACCACTGAGGAAGTGGGCTCCCGCTCAGCCCAGTCAAAACTGTTCCAGCTGCTCTGGCCCCCCTGGTGGAACAAACTCCCTCACGACCCAGGACAGCCCAGTCAATCACCACCTTCCGGAGACACCTGAAACCCCACCTCTTCAAGGAATACCTAGGATGGATAAAGTAATCCTTCTCACCCCCCAAATGATTTAGATGCACTATTGTAATGGTGTTCCACTGGATGTCAGAAGGTGAATTCACCAGTAAGTCGCTCTGGATAAGGCTCTGATCAGGCCTTAAATGTAAATGATGTAAAGGTAGGTAGGTAGGTAGGTAGGTAGGTAATGTGGATCTCTGGCCTTGTACCCTCCCTCTCCACTGAGGTAGGTAGGTAGGTAATGTGGATCTCCTATTGTAACTCCTCTCCCAGTCAAAACTGGTAGGTAGGTAGGTAGGTAATGTGGATCATTGTACCTCCCTCTCCGGTAGGTAGGTAGGTAGGAGGTCAATCACCAGGTAATGTCCGGATCTCCTGAAACCCCTCTCCGGTAGGTAGGTAGGTAGGAGGTAGGTATAATGTGGATCTCTATTGTACCTCCCTCTCCGGTAAATGATTTAGGTACTATTGTAAAGTGGTAATGTGGATGTCAGAAGGTACCTCCCTCTCCGGTAGGTAGGTAGGGATAGGTAGGTAGGTGGTAAAGTGGATCTCCTATTGTGTCCCTCTCCGGTAGGTAGGTAGGTAGGTAGGTAGGTAGGTAGGTAAAGTGGATCTCCTATTGTACCTCCCTCTCCGGTAGGTAGGTAATTTGGATCTCCTATTGTAACTCTTTCTTCAGGTTGGGAATGCTGATCACTACAACAGCTACATCCAGTCTCTGAAGACCAGTATTCCTGTTAGAGGCCTTCAGGAATTCTGGGACATGCTAGTCCAAGGTACAATAGCAGGCCTCATGTTAACGCTCTTTATTAAAGCAGCGTTCTGTGAGCAGGTTATTAATTGTGGTATTGATTAACAGATGCCCTGACCCTGATCAACAAGGACGAAGTTGAAGGGAGCACGTTCTCGAGTCATGATGCCAAGCAGGTACAGGAGAACCAGCTAACTACCTTCCTCTGGGGTGACCAGGCGTTAGAATGGTTCATTGAAATGAACAGACCCACAAAAATATAAAGGCAACATGTAAAGTGTTGGATTCATGAGCTAAAAGATCCCAGAAATGTTCCATACACACACAAAGCTTTTTTCTCTCAAATTTTGTGCACAAATGTGTTTTCATCACTGTTAGTGAGCATTTCTCCTTCGCCAAGATAATCCATCCACCTGACAGGTGTGGCATATCAAGGAAGTTGATTAAACAGCTTGATCATTACACACCTTGTGGGTATAATAGGCCACTCTAAAAAGTACAACGCCACAGATGTCTCAAGTTTTGAGGGAGTGTGCAATTGGCATGCTGACTGCAAGAATGTCCAACAGCTGTTGCCGGATAATTTTATGTTAATTTCTCTACCGTAAGCCACCTCCAACGTTATTTTAGAGTATTTGGCCTTACCCGCAGACCACGTGTAACCACGCCAGCCCAGGACCTCCACATCCTGCTTCCTCACCACAGACCACGTGTAACCACGCCAGCCCAGGACCTCCACATCCTGCTTCCTCACCACAGACCACGTGTAACCACGCCAGCCCAGGACCTCCACATCCTGCTTCCTCACCACAGACCACGTGTAACCACGCCAGCCCAGGACCTCCACATCCTGCTTCCTCACCACAGACCACGTGTAACCACGCCAGCCCAGGACCTCCACATCCTGCTTCCTCACCACAGACCACGTGTAACCACGCCAGCCCAGGACCTCCACATCCTGCTTCCTCACCACAGACCAGGTGTAACCACGCCAGCCCAGGACCTCCACATCCTGCCTCCTCACCCGCAGACCACGTGTAACCACGCCAGCCCAGGACCTCCACATCCTGCTTCCTCACCCGCAGACCACGTGTAACCACGCCAGCCCAGGACCTCCACATCCTGCTTCCTCACCACAGACCACGTGTAACCACGCCAGCCCAGGACCTCCACATCCTGCTTCCTGTGGGGTCGTCTGAAGGGGGGTGCTGAGGAGTATTTTTTGTCTGTGGGGAAAACTGATTCTAATTGCTTTGACCTGCCTCCCGAGCGGTGAGCTTATGCCCTCCCAGGCCCACCCATGGCTACACCCCTGCCCAGTCATGTAAAATCCATAGATTAGGGCCTATTGAATTGATTTCAATTGAGTAAATATGAAGTGGAACTCAGTACAATTGTTGATATTGTTGCGTGTATATTTTTGGTCAGTATATCTGAGTGGTTGTAAAATGACAGAGGAGAAGTTGTCCAGTCCTATTTCCTGATTGAAGCCTGACTCTGTCCTTAGTTCCTGACTGCAGGGGAGAAGAGAGAGGAGGCAGCAGCAGCTGTGGTGGACGATACAGGAGATGTGGACGACCTGGTGAGTGTTAGTCTTTTGTGGTTTTCAGGGAGAAAGTCGTGGGGTCGGCGGCTACACATCTATAAGATCAACAGTTGTATATGTGACTGCTCTACCGTGGTTTATCACCTCTCCCTACAGCTGGACATGATGTGAGGTAGAAGACGGCGGGGTTGAGGAGTGGAGGATGAAGGAAACGTGACCAAACAGATTCAACTGTCCCATCTGCCACCTGGAGTTAACAGCATAGTTTGGGATTTTGACCATTTATTGAGTCAGATGATTACCATGTGGATGCAGTTTTTATGTCTCTGCATTCTGGAGGTAGGAAGTCAGAGGTCATGCTAGCTGATATCATATTCAGTGCATTTGGAAAGTATTCAGACCCCTTGACTTTTTCCACATTTTGTTACGTTACAGCCTTATTCTAAAATGGATTATATTGTTGTCTTTCCTCATCAATATACACCCCATAATGACAAAGCAAATACAGGTTTTTAGAAATTTTGACAAATGTATTAAAAATAAAAACGTATTCCATTTATGTAAGTATTCAGTACTTTGTTGAAGCACCTTTAGCAGCCATTACAGCCTCGACTCAAATTGTAGTCACATGCGCCGAATACAACAGGTGTGTAGACCTTACAGTGAAATGCTGGATACAACAGGTATAGTAGACCTGACAGTGAAATGATGAATACAACAGGTGTAGTAGACCTCACAGTGAAATGCTGGATACAACAGGTGTAGTAGACCTCACAGTGAAATGCTGAATACAACAGGTGTAGTAGACCTCACAGTGAAATGCTGAATACAACAGGTGTAGTAGACCTCACAGTGAAATGCTGAATACAACAGGTGTAGTAGACCTCACAGTGAAATGCTGAATACAACAGGTGTAGTAGACCTCACAGTGAAATGCTGAATACAACAGGTGTAGTAGACCTCACAGTGAAATGCTGAATACAACAGGTATAGTAGACCTCACAGTGAAATGCTGAATACAACAGGTGTAGTAGACCTTACAGTGAAATGCTGAATACAACAGGTGTAGTAGACCTCACAGTGAAATGCTGAATACAACAGGTGTAGAGACCTCACAGTGAAATGCTGAATACAACAGGTGTAGTAGACCTCACAGTGAAATGCTGAATACAACAGGTGTAGTAGACCTCACAGTGAAATGCTGAATACAACAGGTGTAGTAGACCTTACAGTGAAATGCTGAATACAACAGGTGTAGTACCTCACAGTGAAATGCTGAATACAACAGGTGTAGTAGACCTCACAGTGAAATGCTGAATACAACAGGTGTAGTAGAACCTTCAATTATGAAGACCAGCAAGATCTACTGTCTCTATAATAATATGACAGACCAGCTAGATCTATCTAAGACCAGCAAGATCTACTGTCTCTATTATAATATGACAGACCAGCTAGATCTACTGTCTCTATTATATTATGACAGACCAGCTAGATCTACTGTCGCTATTGTATTATGACAGACCAGCTAGATCTCCTGTCTCTATTATATTATGACAGACCAGCTAGATCTACTGTCTCTATTAAAATGTCAGACCAGCTAGAAATACTGTCTCTATTATATTATGACAGACCAGCTAGATCTACTGTCTCTATTATATTATGACAGACCAGCTAGATCTACTGTCTCTATTATATTATGACAGACCAGCTAGATCTACTGTCTCTATTATATTATGACAGACCAGCTAGATCTACTGTCTCTATTATATTATGACAGACCAGCTAGATCTACTGTCTCTATTATTAAATGACAGACCAGCTAGATCTACTGTCTCTATTATATTATGACAGACCAGCTAGATCTACTATTCTCTATTATCCAGCTCTACTGTCTCTATTATATTATGACAGACCAGCTAGATCTACTGTTATGACTATTATTATTATGACAGACCAGCTAGATCTACTGTCTCTATTATATTATGACAGACCAGCTAGATCTACTGTCATAATTATATTATGACAGACCAGCTAGATCTACTGTCTCTATTATATTATGACAGACCAGCTAGATCTACTGTCTCTATTATGACAGACCAGCTAGATCTACTGTCTCAATAATAATATGACAGACCAGCTAGATCTACTGTCTCTATTATATTATGACAGATCAGTCTCTATTAGATCTACTGTCTCTATTATATTATGACAGACCAGCTAGATCTACTGTCTCTAAGTTCTAATATATTATGACAGACCAGCTAGATCTACTGTCTCTATTATATATGACAGACCAGCTAGATCTACTGTTTCTATTATATTATGACAGACCAGCTAGATCTACTGTCTCTATTATAATATAGACCAGCTAGATCTACTGTCTCTATTATATTATGACAGACCAGCTAGATCTACTGTCTCTATTATATTATGTCTCTACTGTCTCTATTATATTATGACAGACCAGCTAGATCTACTGTCTCTATTATATTATGACAGACAGACAGCTAGATCTACTGTCTCTATTATTATATATGACAGACCAGCTCGATCTACTGTCTCTATTATATATTATGACAGACCAGCTAGATCTACTGTCTCTATTATATTATGACAGACCAGCTAGATCTACTGTCTCTATTATATTATGACAGACCAGCTAGATCTACTGTCTCTATTATATTATGACAGACCAGCTAGATCTACTGTCTCTATTATATTATGACAGACCAGCTAGATCTGTCTCTGTGTCTCTATTGTATTATGACAGACCAGCTAGATCTACTGTCTCTATTAGACCAGCTTATGACAGACCAGCAAGATCTACTGTCTCTATTATAATATGACAGACCAGCTAGATCTACTGTCTCTATTATATTATGACAGACCAGCTAGATCTACTGTCTCTATTATAATATGACAGACCAGCCAGATCGACTGTTTCTATTATATTATGACAGACCAGCTAGCTCTACTGTCTCTATTATAATATGACACACCATCTAGATCGACTGTCTTTATTACATTATGACAGACCAGCTATATCTACTGTCTCTATTCAATTATGACAGACCAGCAAGATCTACTGTCTCTATTATAATATGACAGACCAGCTAGATCTACTGTCTCTATTATATTATGACAGACCAGCTAGATCTACTGTCGCTATTGTATTATGACAGACCAGCTAGATCTCCTGTCTCTATTATATTATGACAGACCAGCTAGATCTACTGTCTCTATTAAAATGTCAGACCAGCTAGATCTACTGTCTCTATTATAATATGACAGACCAGCCAGATCGACTGTTTCTATTATATTATGACAGACCAGCTAGATCTACTGTCTCTATTATATTATGACAGACCAGCTAGATCTACTGTCTCTATTATAATATGACAGACCAGCTAGATCTACTGTCTCTATTATATTATGACAGACCAGCTAGATCTGTCTCTATTATAATATGACAGACCAGCTAGATCTACTCTCTATTATATTATGACAGACCAGCTAGATCTACTGTCTCTATTATAAATGACAGACCAGCTAGATCTACTGTCTCTATTATATATTATGTCTCTATTATATTATGACAGACCAGCTAGATCTACTGTCTCTATTATATTATGACAGACCAGCTAGATCTACTGTCTCTATTAAAATGTCAGACCAGCTAGAAATACTGTCTCTATTATATATGACAGACCAGCTAGACTAACTGTCTCTATGTCTCTATTATATTATGACAGACCAGCTAGATCTACTGTCTATTATAACAGACCATGACTACTGTCTCTATTATAATATGACCGACCAGCTAGATCTACTGTCTCTATTATATTGTGACAGACCAGCTAGATCTACTGTCTCTATTATATTATGACAGACCAGCTAGATCTACTGTTTCTATTATATTATGACAGACCAGCTAGATCTACTGTCTCTATTATAATATGACAGACCAGCTAGATCTACTGTCTCTATTATATTATGACAGACCAGCTAGATCTACTGTCTCTATTATATTATGACAGACCAGGTAGATCTACTGCCTCTATTATATTATGACAGACCAGCTAGATCTACTGTCTCTATTATATTATGACAGACCAGCTTTATTTATGACAGACCAGCTAGAGCTACTGCCTCTATTATATTATGACAGACCAGCTAGATCTACTGTCTCTGTTATATTATGACAGACCAGCTAGATCTACTGTCTCTATTATATTATGACAGACCAGCTAGATCTACTGTCTCTATTATATTATGACAGACCAGCTAGATCTACTGTCTCTATTATATTATGACAGACCAGCTAGATCTACTGTCTCTACTGTCTCTATTATATTATGACAGACCAGCTAGATCTACTGTCTCTATTATATTATGACAGACCAGCTAGATCTACTGTCTCTATTATATTATGACAGACCAGCTAGATCTACTGTCTCTATTATATTATGACAGACCAGCTAGATCTACTGTCTCTATTATATTATGACAGACCAGCTAGATCTACTGTCTCTATTACTGTCTCTATTATATTATGACAGACCAGCTAGATCTACTGTCTCTATTATATTATGACAGACCAGCTAGATCTACTGTCTCTATTATATTATGACAGACCAGCTAGATCTACTGTCTCTATTAAATTATGACAGACCAGCTAGATCTACTGTCTCTATTATATTATGACAGACCAGCTAGATCTACTGTCTCTATTATATTATGACAGACCAGCTAGATCTACTGTCTCTATTATATTATGACAGACCAGCTAGATCTACTGTCTATTATATTATGACTATTATATTATGACAGACCAGCTAGATCTACTGTCTCTATTATATTATGACAGACCAGCTAGATCTACTGTCTCTATTATATTATGACAGACCAGCTAGATCTACTGTCTCTATTATATTATGACAGACCAGCTAGATCTACTGTCTCTATTATATTATGACAGACCAACTAGATCTACTGTCTCTATTATATTATGACAGACCAGCTAGATCTACTGTCTCTATAATATGACAGACCAGCTAGATCTACTGTCTCTATTATATTATGACAGACCAGCTAGATCTACTGTCTCTATTATATTATGACAGACCAGCTAGATCTACTGTCTCTATTATATTATGACAGACCAGCTAGATCTACTGTCTCTATTATATTATGACAGACCAGCTAGATCTACTGTCTCTATTATAATGACAGACAGACCATTATAGATCTACTGTCTCTATTATATTATGACAGACCAGCTAGATCTACTGTCTTCTATTATATTATGACAGACCAGCTATCTACTGTCTCTATTATTATGACAGACCAGCTAGATCTACTGTCTCTATTATATTATGACAGACCAGCTAGATCTACTGTCTCTATTATATTATGACAGACCAGCTAGATCTACTGTCTCTATTATATTATGACAGACCAGCTAGATCTACTGTCTCTATTATATTATGACAGACCAGCTAGATCTACTGTCTCTATTATATTATGACAGACCAGCTAGATCTACTGTCTCTATTATATTATGACAGACCAGCTATCTACTGTCTCTATTATGACAGACCAGCTAGATGTACTGTCTCTATTATAATATGACAGACCAGCTAGATCTACTGTCTCTATTATATTATGACAGACCAGCTAGATCTACTGTCTCTATTGTATTATGACAGACCAGCTAGATCTACTGTCTCTATTATATTATGACAGACCAGCTAGATCTACTGTCTCTACAGACCAGCTGGATCTATTGTCTCTATAGTATTATGACAGACCAGCTAGATCTACTGTCTCTATTTTATTATGACAGACCAGGTAGATCTATTATGACAGACCAGCCAGATCTACTGTCTCTATTATATTAGGACAGACCAGCTAGATCTACTGTCTATTATATTATTACAGACCAGCTAGATATACTGTCTCTATTTTATTATGACAGACCAGCTAGATCTACTGTCTCTATTATATTATGACAGACCAGCTAGATCTACTGTCTCTATTATATTATGACAGACCAGCTAGATCTACTGTCTCTATTATATTATGACAGACCAGCTAGATCTACTGTCTCTATTATATTATGACAGACCAGCTAGATCTACTGTCTCTATTATATTATGACAGACCAGCTAGATCTACTGTCTCTATTATTATTATATATTATGACAGACCAGCTAGATCTACTGTCTCTATTATAATATGACAGACCAGCTAGATCTACTGTTTCTATTATATTATGACAGACCAGCTAGATCTACTGTCTCTATTATAATATGACAGACCAGCTAGATCTGTATGTATCTACTATTATATTATGACAGACCAGCTAGATCTACTGTCTCTATTATATTATGACAGACCAGCTAGATCTACTGTCTCTATTATATTATGACAGACCAGCTAGATCTACTGTCTCTATTAATTATGACAGACCAGCTAGATCTACTGTCTCTATGATATTATGACAGACCAGCTAGATCTACTGTCTCTATTATATTATGACAGACCAGCTAGATCTACTATTATATTATGACAGACCAGCTAGATCTACTGTCTCTATTATATTATGACAGACCAGCTAGATCTACTGTCTCTATTATAATATCAGACCAGCTTATCTACTGTCTCTATTATACAGACCAGCTAGATCTACTGTCTCTATTACCAGACCAGCTAGATCTACTGTCTCTATTATATTATGACAGACCAGCTAGATCTACTGTCTCTATTATATTATGACAGACCAGCTAGATCTACTGTCTCTATTATATTATGACAGACCAGGTAGATCTACTGTCTCTATTATATTATGACAGACCAGCTAGATCTACTGTCTCTATTATATTATGACAGACCAGCTAGATCTACTGTCTCTATTATATTATGACAGACCAGCTAGATCTACTGTCTCTATTATATTATGACAGACCAGCTAGATCTACTGTTTCTAAGTCAGACCAGGTAGATCTGTCTCTATTATAATATGACAGACCAGCTAGATCTACTGTCTCTATTATAATATGACAGACCAGCTAGATCTACTGTCTCTATTATATTATGACAGACCAGCTAGATCTACTGTCTCTATTATATTATGACAGACCAGCTAGATCTACTGTTTCTATTATATTATGACAGACCAGCTAGATCTACTGTCTCTATTCAATTATGACAGACCAGCGAGATCTACTGTCAGACCAGCTTGACTAACTGTCTCTATGTCTCTATTATATTATGACAGATCAGCTAGATCTACAGTCTCTATTATATTGTGACAGACCAGCTAGATCTACTGTTGCTAAGTCTCTAATATATTATGACAGACCAGCTAGATGTCTCTATTATATTATGACAGACCAGCTGTCTCTATTATATTATGACAGACCAGCTAGATCTACTGTCTCTATTATATTATGACACCACTAGATCTAGTCTCTATTATATTATGACAGACCAGCTAGATCTACTGTCTCTATTATATTATGACAGACCAGCTAGATCTACTGTCTCTATTATATTATGACAGACCAGCTAGATCTACTGTCTCTATATAATTATGACAGACCAGCTAGATCTACTGTCTCTAATATATTATGACAGACCAGCTATATTATGACAGACCAGCTAGATCTACTGTCTCTATTATATTATGACAGACCAGCTAGATCTACTGTCTCTATTATAATATGACAGACCAGCTCGATCTACTGTCTCTATTATAATATGACAGACCAGCTAGATCTACTGTCTTTATTATTATGACAGACCAGCTAGATCTACTGTCTCTATTATAATATGACAGACCAGCTAGATCTACTGTCTAAATTATAATATGACAGATGAGCTAGATCTACTGTCTCTATTATATTATGACAGACCAGCTATCTACTGTCTCTATTATATTATGACAGACCAGCTAGATCTACTGTCTCTATTATATTATGACAGACCAGCTAGATCTACTGTCTCTATTATATTATGACAGACCAGCTAGATCTACTGTCTCTATTATATTATGACAGACCAGCTATCTACTGACTATTAAATTATGACAGACCAGCTAGATCTACTGTCTCTATTATATTATGACAGACCAGCTAGATCTACTGTCTCTATTATATTATGACAGACCAGCTAGATCTACTGTCTCTATTCTATTATATATGACAGACCAGCTAGATCTACTGTCTCTATTATATTATGACAGACCAGCTACTGTCTCTATTATATTATGACAGACCAGCTCTACTGTCTCTATCTACTGTCTCTATTATATTATGACAGACCAGCTAGATCTACTGTCTCTATTAAAATGTCAGACCAGCTAGAAATACTGTCTCTATTATATTATGACAGACCAGCTAGATCTACTGTCTCTATTATATTATGACAGACTATTATGACTACTGTCTCTATTATATTATGACAGACCAGCTATATTATGATCTAGATCTACTGTCTCTATTATATTATGACAGACCAGCTAGATCTACTGTCTCTATTATATTATGACAGACCAGCTAGATCTACTGTCTCTATTATAATATGACAGACCAGCTAGATCTACTGTCTCTATTATATTATGACAGACCAGCTCTATTATATGACTACCAGCTAGATCTACTGTCTCTATTATATTATGACAGACCAGCTAGATCTACTGTCTCTATTATAATATGACCGACCAGCTACATCTACTGTCTCTATTATATTATGACAGACCAGCTAGATCTACTGTCTCTATTATAATATGACAGACCAGCTAGATCTACTGTCTCTATTATATTATGACAGACCAGCTAGATCTACTGTCTCTATTAAAATGTCAGACCAGCTAGAAATACTGTCTCTATTGTATCATGACAGACCAGCAAGATCTACTGTCTCTATTATATTATGACAGACCAGCTCGATCTACTGTTTCTAAGTCTCTAATATATTATGAAAGTCCAGCTAGATCTACTGTCTCTATTATAATATGACAGACCAGCCAGATCGACTGTTTCTATTATATTATGACAGACCAGCTAGCTCTACTGTCTCTATTATAATATGACAGACCAGCTAGATCTACTGTCTCTATTACATTATGACAGACCAGCTAGATCTACTGTCTCTATTATATTATGACAGACCAGCTAGATCTACTGTCTCTATTATAATATGACAGACCAGCTATTATATCTACTGTCTCTATTCTATATATATGACAGACCAGCTAGATCTACTGTCTCTATTATATATGACAGACCAGCTATCTACTGTCTCTATTATATTATGACAGACCAGCTAGATCTACTGTCTCTATTATATTATGACAGACCAGCTAGATCTACTGTCTCTATTATATTATGACAGACCAGCTAGATCTACTGTCTCTATTATATTATGACAGACCAGCTAGATCTACTGTCTCTATTATATTATGACAGACCAGCTAGATCTACTGTCTCTATTATATTATGACAGACCAGCTAGATCTACTGTCTCTATTATATTATGACAGACCAGCTAGATCTACTGTCTCTATTATATTATTATGACAGACCAGCTAGATCTACTGTCTCTATTATATTATGACAGACCAGCTAGATCTACTGTCTCTATTATAATATGACAGACCAGCTAGATCTACTGTCTCTATTATATTATGACAGACCAGCTAGATCTACTGTCTCTATTAAATGACAGACCAGCTAGATCTACTGTCTCTATTATATTATGACAGACCAGCTAGATCTACTGTCTCCTTGTCAATATTATATTATGACAGACCAGCTAGATCTACTGTCTCTATTATATTATGACAGACCAGCTAGATCTACTGTCTCTATTATATTATGACAGACCAGCTAGATCTACTGTCTCTATTATATTATGACAGACCAGCTAGATCTACTGTCTCTATTATAATATGACAGACCAGCTAGATCTACTGTCTCTATTATACAGACCAGCTAGATCTATGACCAGCTAGATCTACTGTCTCTATTATATTATGACAGACCAGCTAGATCTTATATTATATTATGACAGACCAGCTAGATCTACTGTCTCTATTATATTATGACAGACCAGCTAGATCTACTGTCTCTATTAAAATGTCAGACCAGCTAGAAATACTGTCTCTATTATATTATGACAGACCAGCTAGATCTACTGTCTCTATTATATTATGACAGACCAGCTAGATCTACTGTCTCTATTATATTATGACAGACCAGCTAGATCTACTGTCTCTATTATATTATGACAGACCAGCTAGATCTACTGTCTCTATTATATTATGACAGACCAGCTAGATCTACTGTCTCTATTAAAATGACAGACCAGCTAGATCTACTGTCTCTATTATATTATGACAGACCAGCTAGATCTACTGTCTCTATTATATTATGACAGACCAGCTAGATCTACTGTCTCTATTATATTATGACAGACCAGCTAGATCTACTGTCTCTATTATAATATGACAGACCAGCTATTATTATGACAGACCAGCTAGATCTACTGTCTCTATTATACAGACCAGCTATCTACAGTCTCTAGACAGATCTAGATCTACTGTCTCTATTATATTATGACAGACCAGCTAGATCTACTGTCTCTATTATATTATGACAGACCAGCTAGATCTACTGTCTCTATTATATTATGACAGACCAGCTAGATCTACTGTCTCTATTATATTATGACAGACCAGCTATTATCAGACCACTGTCTGTCTCTATTATAATATGACAGACCAGCTAGATCTACTGTCTCTATTATATTATGACAGACCAGCTAGATCTACTGTCTCTATTATAATATGACAGACCAGCTAGATCTATTGTCTCTATTATATTATGACAGACCAGCTAGATCTACTGTCTCTACTATATTGTGACAGACCAGCTAGATCTACTGTTTCTGTGTCTCTTATAGTATTACAGACCAGCTACATCTACTGTCTCTATTATAATATGACAGACCAGCTAGTTCTACTGTCCCTGTTATATTATGACAGACCAGCTAGATCTACTGTGACAGACTATTATATTATGATTATGACCAGCTAGATCTACTGTCTCTATTATATTATGACAGACCAGCTAGATCTACTGTCTCTATTATATTATGACAGACCAGCTAGATCTACTGTCTCTATTATATTATGACAGACCAGCTAGATCTACTGTCTCTATTATATTATGACAGACCAGCTAGATCTACTGTCTCTATTATATTATCTACTGTCTACTGTCTCTATTATAATATTACAGACCAGCTAGATCTACTGTCTCTATTATATTATGACAGACCAGCTCTACTGTCTCTAGATCTACTGTCTCTATTATAATATGACAGACCAGCTAGATCTACTGTCTCTATTATATTATGACAGACCAGCTAGATCTACTGTCTCTATTATAATATGACAGACCAGCTAGATCTACTGTTTCTATTATATTATGACAGACCAGCTAGATCTACTGTCTCTATTATAATATGACAGACCAGCTAGATCTACTGTCTCTATTATATTATGACAGACCAGCTAGATCTACTGTCTCTATTATATTATGACAGACCAGCTAGATCTACTGTCTCTATTATAATATGACAGACCAGCTAGATCTACTGTCTCTATTATATTATGACAGACCAGCTAGATCTACTGTCTCTATATTATAGATCTTATGACAGACCAGCTAGATCTACTGTCTCTATTATATTATGACAGACCAGCTAGATCTACTGTCTCTATTATATTATGACAGACCAGCTAGATCTACTGTCTCTATTATATTATGACAGACCAGCTAGATCTACTGTCTCTATTATATTATGACAGACCAGCTAGATCTACTGTCTCTATTATATTATGACAGACCAGCTAGATCTACTGTCTCTATTATAATATGACAGACCAGCTAGATCTACTGTCTCTATTATATTATGACAGACCAGCTAGATCTACTGTCTCTATTATATTATGACAGACCAGCTAGATCTACTGTTTCTAAGTCTCTAATATATTATGACAGTCCAGCTAGATCTACTGTCTCTATTATAATATGACAGACCAGCTAGATCTACTGTTTCTATTATATTATGACAGACCAGCTAGATCTACTGTCTCTATTATATTATGACAGACCAGCTAGATCTACTGTCTCTATTATACTGTCTCTATTATATTATGACAGACCAGCTCGATCTACTGTTTCTAAGTCTCTAATATATTATGACAGTCCAGCTAGATCTACTGTCTCTATTATAATATGACAGACCAGCCAGATCGACTGTCTCTATTATATTATGACAGACCAGCTTATGACAGACCAGCTAGATCTACTGTCTCTATTACATTATGACAGATATATCTACTGTCTCTATTCAATTATGACAGACCAGCAAGATCT